>NW_004949226.1:381196-416860 GCF_000317375.1 Microtus ochrogaster | reverse complement strand
AACAAGTTTACAGAAGCAAAACAAAAGCATGGTTATCTGTCGCTTTGTTGATGTGCTATCTTATTGACATCCTGCCTTGCAGTCTCCCTATCTCAAGACATCCTGCTCTCTCAAGCACATGGGATGTTCTTATGAGAGCAGGCTGGCTGCTGATCCGAATTTTTTTTAAAAGCAAACAGGACCTTCTCCCGGGAGCATGCTAGCTGCGGGTTTTGAGGAGGGGGTCTGTAGGGTCTTTCAGGGGGTCTGTGGGGTCTTTCAATACAAAAAAATCTATCAATGTAATCCATCATATAAATAAACTGAAAGAAAAGAATCATATGATCATCTCATTAGATACTGAAGAAACCTTCAACAAAACCAAATACCCTTTCACGATAAAGGTCTTGGAGAAATCAGGGACACAAGGAAGATATTTAAACATAATAAAAGCAATATACAGCAAGCCGATAACCATCATAAAATTAAATGGAAAAAACTCAAAGCAATTGCATTAAAATCAGGAACAAGACAAGGCTGTCTACTCTCTGCATATCTATTCAACATAGTTACTGATGTTCTAGCTAGAGCAATAAGACAACAAAAGGAGATCAAGGAGATTCAAATTGGAAAGAGGACAAACTTTTGCTATTTGCAGATAATATGATAGTATACGTAAGTGACTCCAAAAACCTTAACAGGAAACTCCTACAGCTGATAAATACCTTTATTAATGTGGCAGAATACAATGTCAACTAAAAAATCAGTAGCCCTCCTATATGCAAATGATAAAGAAGTTGAGAAAGAAATCAGAGAAATATCACCCTTCTCAGTATCCACAAATAACATAAAATATCTTGGGGTAACACTAACCAAAGATGTAAAAGACCTGTTCGACAAGAACTTTAAGCCTTTGAAGAAAGAAATTGAAGAAGATATCAGAAAATAGAAAGCTCTCCCATGCTCCTGGATTGGTAGGATCAATATAATAAAAATGGTAATCCTACCAAAAGCAATATATAGATTCAGTGCAATCCCCATCAAAATTCCAGCACAATTCTTCACAGACCTTGAAAGAACAATAATCAACCTCGTATGAAAAAAAAAAAAAACAAAAAAACCAGGAGAGCCAGAACAATCCTGTACAATAAAAAAAACTTGTGGAGGCATCACCATCCCTGACATCAATCTCTATTATAGAGCTACAGTAATGAAACAGCTTCAAATTTGCATTGAAACAGACAGGTTGACCAATGGAATCGAATCAAATATATTAATCTACTCATCTATGAACACCTGATTTTTGACAAAGAAGCTAAAATTATACAATGGAAAAAAGAAAGCATCTTCAACAAATGGGGCTGGCATATCTGGATGTCAAGATGTAGAAGAATGAAAATAGATCCATATCTATCCCTATGCACAAAATACAAGTCTAAATGGATTAAAGGCTTCAATATAAATCTGACCACAGTGAACCTGGCAGAAGAGAAAGTAAGAAATAGCCTTCAATGTACGGGCACAGGAAACTACTTCCTAAATATAGCCCCAGTACTGGACCTTGGTGTTTTCCTCTCCTTCTCTTTTTCTTGCTCCTCCCTCTTTGGTACTCTAGTCTTTTTTTTTCTCCTCCTATTTAGTCTCTCTGCCTGCTGGTACCACCTGTTTCTCTTTCCTGCCTAGCTACTGGCCATTCAGCTTTTTATTACACTAATCCAATGTTTTAGGCAGGCATCATTAAGCAAATATCCCACAGCATAAATGAATTTAACACATCTCAAGCTACTATTCCACAACAGACCCTCCCTCTTTCTAGCTCCAACAGACCCAGTCTTTACTTGTCCCTCCCCTCCCTCATAACTGTGTTCCATTGCCAAACTCCAGCAGACCCATTCTGCCCAAATACGGCCACATTGGTCATCAGAACTCCAGGTAGGCAATCTGCCCAAACACCACCTCCATTTTCTGGGTCCTCCTACCCTAAACAACACTATTTCCAACCCTTCCTTCTTCATCTCTGTGAAGCAACCTCCAACTCAGGCATAGACCTCCAGCAGAATCAGAGGCTATTCAGGTCTCCAGAGCTCCAGGCAGGCCACCTGCCAGAGACCTTGTCTACTGTCTTGGTGCTTCCCCTTCCTTCAACCAATACTATCCCCAATCAGTCCAGCAGTCCTCCTGGCAGAGTTCCAGCACCCAACTCAGGCAGAGATACCCTGTTCAACAAAAGACCACACCAGTTGCCAGAAATCCAGTCCCTATCTCTGATGGAGAATCTCTGCTTAACCACAGGCCACACAGGACAGAAGACCAGAGAAGAATCAGAAACCAAGGATAAAACAACTCATCCAATGAAGACAAACACAGTAATTGTCATCATCCTAAACCCTTAGGCACAAATGTAAAAACAAAATCAACAACACACATGTCAATATGTCACCATCAGAGCCCAGGTATTCTACTACAGCAAGCCATGAGTATTCCAACACGGCTGAAGCACGAGGAAAAGACCAGAAAAACAACTTTAAGAAGATGACAGAGATCCTTAAGTAAGAAGTTATAGTGTTTAGTGTCCGGGCATTGAAAAAAGACAGAGATAAATCCACATACTTATGAACACCTGATTTTTGACAAAGAAATCAATATTATACAATGGGAAAAAGAAGGCATCTTTAACAAATGATTCTATACAAATGGATTGGTGTTTAGCATCATTGTCATCGGCGAGGCTTCACCCAGCCACTAATGGAAACAGATGCAGAGATCCACAGCCAGCATTAGGTAGAGCTTGGGGCATACTGAAAAAGAGCAGGAGAAAGGATTGTAGATGCCAGAGGGTTCAAAGACCCCACAAGAAAACTCAGAATCAGCTAACTTGAGCTCAGAGGGGCTTAAAGAAATGGAACCAACAACCAGAGAACCTGTATGAGACTGACTTAGTGACTCTGCACATGTTACAGTTATGTAGCTTGCTCCTCTCTTGGGACTCCTAGCATTGGGAACAGGTACTGTTTCTGACTCTTTTACTGAATTTTGGTATCTTACTCCTCATAGTGAATCCCTATGCCCAGCCTTCGAACATGGAGAGGAGCTTAATCTTATTACAACTTGATAAGCCATGTTTTGTTGATACTCATGGGATACCTGCCCTTTCCTAAAAAGAAAGGGAAGAGGAATTGTTTTTCATATTAGTTCTACAGGAATTTTCTTGTCATATTTGTCAGTATTTCATAAGCCTTTAGTTAAAAATGTCTTTACCCTTGGACTCACTAAATGCAGTTGTGTGTGAAAACCCTGAAAGTGAACCAGCAAATGAGAGCACAGAGGTACCTGTTTTCACCACTTCCTGGATCTCAGAAGCCCCACCTCCAATTCGTGGGGTGGTTCTTCCACTTAAGGAGCAAATAACGCCAACCACTATCAATCAATCATCGTATAGCAAACATCTTAAGTTCTTCTTAATTTCTTTTGTAATTTCACTAAGTGTATTTAGCTCATGCCTGTCCTCTGCTTTCAGGCCCCCAACTACTCCCAATCCTCCTTTTAAATTTTCCTCTTAGCTCCATGCATTCTTCTTTAATTTTATAAACCACTGGATCCAATCAACACTCCCCTTATTGGCATGTTTATAGAGTGCCATATATTAAGGGCAGGCAACCTACCTTGAGCCACACAGCTGAAGAAGGCAGCTCCCCCTCTCCCAGTGACTGCCAACTACCTATGGGTCTTACGCCAAAGGTGAGATAAAATGTTCCCCGTGCCACTCCATGCTAGAGTTCTGACTGGTTTGATTTTTCAGCATGTCTTGTGCCTGCATCCACAGTTGTGAGTGCATGCATGCTGACCATAGCCTCCACGGAAATTGGCCATACTGACACTTTGATACACCAGTTTCCATCACTGGGAGAACATTTCTATAGGTGACGTATCATCTAGTCTGCGTTACCTTGCTATAGTAACTCAAACAGATTCAGACAGTTGAATATACTATTTAATCAGTTCATTTGTGATGGAGCTTGAGGTTTTGTCTGGCCCTCTGCTATTGTAAATAATGTTCCGAAAATTGACTTTTATACATGTCATTTCATGTTTTGCCAGTCTATCTGTGTGTGGGGGATGTAGATGAGAAATTATTAACCCAAACAGTAAACACAATTGTAATTTTAAAAATATAAAACAAATTCTAGGGTTTATAGAATCTTTCCATGTGTTTTAAGTTTTAAAATCAAGAATGGATATATCATTTTCATTTACTTTTTACTTTTAAGAAAATGTTTTGGACATGTGGATTATATACATTGTCTAATATGATATGTAGCAATTCCTGAATCAAGTTCCTCTCTGAATTCAACATTACTAAAACTCTTGTTCTTTGAAAGGACATTGCATTCCTTGTCTTAATTCTCTTTCTTTTGCCATGACAAACCACTATGACCAAGGCAACTTAGAAAAGAAAGTATTTAATTTGAGGTCTCGAAAAATATAATGTACATTATATTTTTCCTGAGAGTTAGGGTCCATAACTCTTGTAGATGAGAACACAGCAGCAGGCAGAGTGCCATGGTGCTGGAGCAGTGTCTGAGAGCTTACAACTGATCCACAAGCATGGGGCAGAGAGCGCTAAATAGAGATGACATCGGCTTTGGAATCTCAAATCCCACCCACAATGACACATAAGGCTATCCAACTTCCAATAAAGCAATACCTTTTACTCTTTCCCAGAGAGTTTTCTCACTCTGGGGGCTGAGAATTTCAATACATAAGTGTATTGGCAACCATTCCCACTATGGCCACCACATTCCCTCAAATGAATAGACTGTCCAGGAAAGAATACTCCAGACCTCACGTTTTCTGTGGGGAGAAAAATGTAGTCAAAGAGAATGAAGTCAGATGCTTGTCACCTATTCAGTTCTCAAAGACTGACCCATGCACTCTTGCATTGTTTAACCACACTCAGGATAAAATTGGTGTTCCCTGAATGCACCATTACATGTGACTGTCACAAAAGGCACTAGATTAGAGACTCTGTATGAAGTGACTTAATCTAGTGAGTCTTTTTCACATAGTAAAACACCTACAATGAAGTTAACTAACTTCTGGAGTCTCTTACATCTAGATGGAATTTGCCTAAGAGATCACCAACTCCTCAGAGGGGTGACACCCTGATAAACACAAACCAGAGACTACCTAGAAGGTTCCTATCCCCAAGATATTTTGCTGCATACTTTGGAACTTCTGTAAAAGTAGGTAAAAAGATATCACAGCCATCTGCTATAATTTTCCACACACAGAAAATCTTGATATATTGTTCTAGAAAAGTTTTTCCTATGTATATTTTATTTTTCTGGAGTTTATGGGAAAAAGAAAGTGGGAAAGGTGAATGGGGATAAAAGAAAAGGAAACTATGGAAGAGTTAATGTATTTCAGCGATGTGTTATAGTTACATTCACTGTCTAGATAAGGGGTAATTCCTTCTCAAAATTACCTGGTTCTAATACTATTGGAACAAAAACAATCAGACAGACTTCAAAATCAAAATAAAGAATAATAATATTTTATTGGAAAACATAAGACAGTAGGGCTTTAAAAAAGTTACATTTGCTATGTTCCATAGGGACAGAGGTTAAATATATATATATATCCATTCGTAATGATATTTCACAACATAAAGGGTCACCTTCTTGCCAACACAGCACCAAATAATGAATTGTGCCTATCCAAATTTGTGCTTAAAATTTCTGACGTGATACATTGAATTTTGGGATTATATGAACACTTGAAAGATTAGCATATTTTAAAAAACATACTCTTCATAAATGCACCAACTTTAATTCATATTATGTTACCAAAATCCACCTTAAACATTGACAAACCACAAATGCTGTAATAATTATCTAGGAAAAAGTTAGCCCAATGTTTGATTCCCTTCAGAGGTAATAGGTTGCCAGAACATTCAGAGTGAAGGTAATTATCTAAAAGAACTTTAGAAATACTTTAGGCTTTCAAATTTTGGTCTTTTATTTGTTGACTGTTTTAGAAGAAATTAACTGAGTGTATTTTGATTAATGGAATGCTAGGGCAGAGAAGAAACTTTCTGGGCACTAAATCTGGACAGACTGTGTCCATATTAAATTTCCTGTATTTGGGAGCTTTGTGTGTGATTTAGATCATTGAAGAAGTCCCCTTGCTCTAACAAATTTGAAAATAATCTCCTGTGGATTTATTTGATACTTTATGATAACTTATGATATCTGCCAAAACATGAACATCATAATTTTCATCTTTACTAGGCTAATAGAATGTTATTACTTCAAAAGTACAAAGCATAACACATCAAATCATAGATCAGAATGGAAGTGGACCACTCTGTTACATATGTAACTAGTTATTATTTTAGTTTCCCCCCTTTTATGTTATTCCCTAAGCTAAATAAAACAACCACTTCTAAAATGAGACACAATAATAAATTGTTTTGTAAAAACAAACAAAACTAAAACTGAGCACCTTAGAGTATACAATCATGTAAAAAAAGAAAAGTGAAGGCCGCACCAGCCTCTCCACCTCTTAGGAAGGTGTGTCAGTAGAGTTGAGCTTGCTGTGTGGTTCTAATGTTGGAAGATCCAGGGAGAAAACCTCCAAGGCAGTGCAAGGTAAAATTTCACTAAAAACAAATGGCTTTTACCAAAGGTTTATGAGTCACTACAAATTGTTTTTAGAAACACCAGAGGGCGCCAGGGCCTGAAGCATAGAACCACAGGGGTAATCTTAACTTTCAGGTTACAAACACATACTCACACATACACACACACACACACACACACACACACACACAGAGAGAGAAAAGAGTACCCACTTGAAGAAAGAACTCACTTCTAAAGAAATATATTTACATGTAATAACATTGTATAGTTAAATACAGAGACAACAGATCAACTGTCATACTTTGGTGAAGATAGAATTTTTGCTGTTACTTCTGAATCAAGAATTGAGTGAGCATAAGTAGTAGTTTTAAAATGGTTGACACTAGCAATTCATTTAGCACCATATAGTTAGCACCAGAATACATAAATATTGGTAATTTACACCTAACATTAACAACTGTAGTTTCAAAGAAATTTCAAAATTGTAATCATATGGTGATTGTAATTTTCAGCACCATTAACCAGTGAATTGTTAAACTTCCTCAATTTTAATCAGCATTTTACAATTCTAAGTTGAGCCGTAACACAATTTTAAAAATGC
Organism: Microtus ochrogaster; assembly: GCF_000317375.1. Classification (NCBI taxonomy): domain Eukaryota; kingdom Metazoa; phylum Chordata; class Mammalia; order Rodentia; family Cricetidae; genus Microtus; species Microtus ochrogaster. The sequence goes on along the minus strand of NW_004949226.1, from coordinate 409,639 downwards.
GTCTTCACCCATACATATAACAATATAAAACTTTCATAAAAACAAACACAGTTTTAGTTATTACTAGAAATATAACTTTATCCCCCCCTAAATACTTCAGTAGATAAAACCTTCCATCTATGTTAGGATTTGCATCTTACGATGCCGTGAAACCTAAGGGGAAAGGCAGCCACAGTATCTGCATTGCTTTTCCTTCAAGAAAACATTCAGCTTATCCATTTATTTTTGCATTACTTACCAAGCAAGATATAGACCTAAAACACTTAAAGTGGTATAAAGATGCACTGGGTTTACTAGGGTAGACTCCATGGATTTGTTTAATACAAAAATATGGGAAATACTTTGTTTCAATTAAAATATTCAGAATAGGCTTTATTGGTTGGACTCACCCCTTCTTTTGCTCTGCTCTGTGCTAGCGCTGCATAGAAATTAGAAATGACATTTTTGTGAACATCTCAAGTGCAGGTGACGGTAGAGCCAGATACAATTTCTAGAGAAGTTTTGAAGGGCTACAGCCATGATGATGCCAAAAGCTAAAATAATAATACTAATAACCTTAGCCTCTATGTTATTAAAGCAAGCTTCTCTATCATTAAATGAATGCTAAGACCACACCTACTCAGTTCACAAACATTCCTAAAGAGTAGTGCATCAATTTTGTAGTGAAAATCGTGGACTTCACTTTAGTTGCTTTTCCCATGTGAAGGCCAAAATGTTACTTTTCTACAAAACAAATAGCATTGGGGGACATCAATGCTGTTAGTCATATTACTTTCTAATGAAAGATTTCAAAATAACAATTTTAATACTGACTATTTAAAGCTGCCTGCATGAAACAGTTTATAGCCAGACCTGTTCCACCTCTGAGAATTACAGTGCAAGCCCATTTACCTAGCACCCCTGTGAAAATGTAAGACATTGTATCTTTGTATCACACTGATACAAGCAAACTATCGTTTGAATTAGACCAGGAAAGAAAATATCTTCAGGTAGCCATTTTATATAGCAACAGTAAAAATTACAGACAGAATAGCAAATATACCCGTTGTGCTTTCAGCTTAGTTGTTAAGTTTTAAGAGTTGTTTTGTAAGCCTGCAGACCCTAATTTCAATGTCATCCCACAGACAGTTCATTTGAGGGCTTTTGCATGCAAACCTTCATGTTTTAGAGAAATTTTAGTCTTTAAAAACAAGGAAAGGCAGAATCAGTTTCAACTTTTACAAGTTTAGACTTTTAAACTAAAAAGTCTCTTTTAAACTGAAAACTCCTCTGAACTAAACATTTATTACACTCCAGGCACTGGATAACATGCTATGATAAATGCAATGAATTACATAGAGATCATGCCAAGGAGAAGCTCTGGTACTGATCATTTTAATATTCATAAATTTCTGTTAATATGGTGAGTTAACCTTCATGGGCAAATCTGTGAACTACATATTAAATATCATTATTATTCCTTCAATCTGAGAAATCCAATTTCTCATGCAAGCTAGAAAGAAACCTGGAAATGAGAGTTGTAAATTTCTGTTTATATAGTTTTTTCTTCAGGTAACATTAAAGATGAAAACACTCTTAGGTGTGTCAAACAGTTCCCATCACAATGAAATTCCATCGAATGGCCAGATGGCACACACCTGTAAATTTGAAAGTTAGAGGCAAGAGGCTCAGAAGTCAGTCATTCTTGACTACATAGTGAGTTTAAGGTCAACCAGGGCTGTGTGAGACTGTCTCAGGGGAAATAAGGTGAAAGAAATAAAAAAAAAAAATGAACCAACTCTATATTGGATAATACTTCTATCCTCAATTGTATTCCTAAAATGGTTCTTTAAATAAGGACCATATATGTTTCCACAAGGCAGGGTCACTTAATAGTAAAACATTTGGTTCCAATTGTCAGTGTTTAAAAGTAATTAGACCATTTGTTTGACATCAAGTAGGCCCAGTATCTAGATGGTGCATTCTTCTTCCATTGAGAGGCTCTAATTAACTATCTGCCATCTTTCAATGCATGCACCTAAGAAACTGTAGTTGTGTATGTTAAATATTTAAGAGAACTTTCTTCTGTTGTTTGTCCTCTGAAATTAACAGGTTTACTTGCTCTGTAAAGTCTGTACTCATGTTCATGTGTGTGTGCATGTGTGTGCACACACACATTTGAAATATGATTTGTTCTATGTCTTGGCCCAGATATTGTATTACCCTTCTGAAAAGGACTTTGTAAATTAAGCCATGTATTTCCTAATCTCATGAGGGAAGGTTTTGTGATGATTTACTTGATTTTCATAAACAAAGTTAATGAGGAACTGAAAATCACTTTCCTATAAAAATGAAGTTTCATAATTAGTTCTTTGAAAAACATGCACCAAAGGCTATATTAACAAAATTGACTGCATGTGGTATTTACAGAGGATCTTGGATATAATACTCAAAAGCTCAAGATAGTAGGGAGATGACCTTCTCTAACAAATGGCAGGGAAACCAAGGAGATGAATGTGCCCTCACCTCTACGCATTTCTTCCTAAAAATCCTTCATCCTTTGTTCATGGGTCCCAAGATGTATTCAACTCTTCTGGAGCTTCTGGCTGGTCTTTGTGTACCAGCATGCTAATCCCATGATTACTCATGCCTCTTACTTCTCTTGGACTTCATCAGTATTCTGAGAATCTTGTCTTCAGTCTGGCCTATTCTGCTCCAGAAATCTTTGAGCAGTTGTCGATTCTTACATAGTTTGGTGGTTTGAATAATGACTCCCATAGGTTTATATATTTGAGTATAGGATCTTACTCGGACTTTTTAGGAAGAATGAAGAGGTATGGCCATATTGGAGAGGGTGTAAACTTTGACTTTGATGTTTAAAAACCCTGGCTCAGGGCAGTATTACTCTTCTTGCTTCCTGCCTGCAGGTCAGGATATAAATGCTCACCTACTGCTCCAGTACCACACCTCCTTCCTGCCTATCTCCATTTTCCCATCAGGATGACAATGGACTAATCCCCTGAAACTGTAAGCAAGCGCCTAGTTAAATACTTGCTTTTTATAAGCTTCTTTGGTCACGGTGTCTATTCACAGCACTATAACTAAGACACCTTCCATATTTCACTTAGATGTTGGAGTTTCCTGGGAAAGAGACACTTCACATGTGACACAGCAGCATTTATCATCCATCTCACCCTTAAGTGGTTAATATGCTTGTTCCTCAAAATACATGAAATATGATTAGTTAAGAATAATTCATAGCAAAATTACTAGGCTATGCTATTTTGTGGACATCTCTGATAGCTTCTGGAAGGCAGTAATCACATGTAATTATTTTTGCATTATCAGAACATAACCAGCAAAGTGAATTAGTCAAAGTAATTGTTGAGTGAATAATCAAAAGATTAACTCATTCAAAAAATTTTTAAAAATGAAACTGATCAAAATGAATGTTATGGAAACGTCCATAAATTCAACATGCACTTTAGAGACCCAAATAAAATTAAGTATCTCCAGAACAAATTCTATGATTGCTTAATTAAGTAATCTCCAAATACCACTGATTTGCAAACAATCCTTTCATGAGTGTTGTAGAAATGGTCCATAAGCCCAAATATATTTTTCATTTTTCCTTGTTAGCGATCACATCATACTATTGTCTATGTGTCACATCACACATCATATGTGCTTGCGTATATATATATATACATATGTATACATATGAATACACACATATTACAGCTCGAACATACATTTCATTCCTTAGGGACATAGTAACATAATTTCCCTGAATATAGGTTTTGGAATTGAAGGTGATGACTATGCCATCACTACATATACAGTCATTTAATTTAAATTTAAGGTCAGAAAAATAGAAATCGATGTTTTGCTTGTATCCAAAACTTAACATGCTAGACAAACACTAGACAACTGACCACTAAAATGAGAATAGGGTTATAATAAAATATGTATAATATGTTCAAACTCCAGCATATATATATATACATATATATATATATATATATATATGCTTATGAGTTCAAAAGCCAATGCATCTCCCAGAGGAATAAAAAGACAAGCTCATTTAAACCAATACAAGTAGTTTGACGTTACTCCTGGAAAGCACAGATTGTCGGTACAGGCTCCCCCATAACTCGGAGGACACGATGAACAAGGCACGCCTACTTTGTATGGTGCTTCTCCAATCCAGTTACCCCTAGGGCGAAAAAGGAAAAGATGACATTAGTGCTGCTCACTCACCCCAGAGTCAGATGACTTCCACACACATGCTCACACACTCCTGACATGTCAGAAGCATATCTTACAAGGCCCTGAAAATTACATTCTTGTTTTAAAATTTTCCAAAACACATTTTTATTCCATATTTCTTGTTTTTAAAACGCTTTCTATGTGAATAAATGAAGAGAATCTAAACTGACAGGTAAGTAATAAAGTCCTATTTACAATTTCTGGTGATATTATAAGTCATGGACACCAGGTCCAGTTCGCCCACTACATTTGTCTTCTACTCTAGCAGCATTCGAGGGAACAAGGTCAGACCCCAGTTCCATTAAATATGAGAGAAGAATTAAATAATGGTTACAATGCTCATAAGATTTATTTTAAAAGTTAGGAAAATTAAAGATTCTAATCTTTATAAAACCAGGAGCCAACTATTCTCATAAGAGAGTAATGGCTCATAAGCAAAAAAGTGATTCTCAAATCTTTTTCCACATAGAAAACCAAACCAGTCAGATTTTAGTTGATGCTCTTTGAACTTTCATGGTTTGAGTACATACAACTACTTGATTGGTCCTTCTTGCTATGATGACACAATGATTACAGTAATAAAGCTAATTCTCTATGCAGAATATCTGAGCAAGGCTATTGCTTCTGGGCTTTTGTACTTTACGTTGTAATAAAGGATGACAATAACTTATTTTCAGTATCAGACTACTACAAAATGAAGGAAATTAAATGAACAAGTCTGGCTCTCAATGCTAAAACCAGGGTTCAGCACAACAGATCTCAGCATGCATTTAACCTAAACCACACCTGGAGGTGACTGTGAAGCACACATGCAGGATATAAAATTAGAAAACCACTCAGTTGCGAATTTCGACCATTTCCAACATACGAAAGTATACACAGTAAAAATTTACTAATTAACTCTTCATATCACAAACTGAAATGGAAGTTTAGGATTCCCCACTTCCACTTAATGGAGTCTACTGTCTGCCTGGAGGATCGAATTCCTCTCCTCGAGGGTCATTTTAATGACATCATATGCCTATCTAGAAGCACTCCAAGCCTCTCCTCCTATCATGTGACTCATATGTTCTCATCTTCTCTTGAATCTTCCCACCCTGTAATAAAAATATTTTCTCTCACTATTTATTAACGCAAAGATATATGAAAACAGTATACGGAATGAGCCTGTTATATAATTTTACATTTTCTACTTATTTTTAAAATATTTATTATTTTTTAAGTATTTAAACTCTCAAGCATGTGTTTTGAAAACAAAATCCAGAACTGAAAGTTTACTATGTGTAATATTATCATGTTACAAATTTCTAAAAAAAAAGAAACCATACTTATTATTGAATAGAGGATAATAGTGTTCAATAGTAAGTCAGTCAATTCATATATCATCCATTCTTTTATTTTTTGTTCAAATTAATTTATTTACATATTGTCTGTCCTCTCTTTATTTTTCTTTCTTTCTCATTTTTCCACTGAAAGTGTTAGACTATAGAAAACTTCAACTGGAAAAATAATATTCACCCCCCCCAGTCGAGATTTTAAGTCTTAATCACCTATGATTTTTATTAAGACCAGAAAATATTAGTGTTTTTATTAAGACTATAATACATTAATTGTATAATACATTTATGTTTTTAAAGACCATCATACATTAATGTTAGTGCTATAATATATTAATGTTAGTGTAATGCCTTATATTTGGGGCCTATAAATCAATCAATATTATTAGGAAATTTTATTATTTGGCTGAAATAAAGGAGGTAAATGAATTTTTAAAATCTATCTTTGATGATCTCTTTAAAACCTGGCCAGTTTCTCACAGGGAGGAATGATAAATGATTAATAAGAGGATAACAAGCATATATGGTTAAAATACAAACAATGCAAGGTTTAGCTATCTTTTGAAAGATATTTTCCAGATTCCTCATTGCAATAATTCTGAAGGAAAATCATAAATTTTATTTTTTAAAAGCAGGATTGGCCCAAGCCCACCACCATATCAATGAGTCTTGTGGTTACTTATGACATGTTTTTCCCCTTCCTCCATGTTTTGGAAGAGCTGGAGAAAATCTTTGTCTAAGACTCACTTTGGAAGGCACCACAAGTATCATAAATCCCTTCCATATTTGACACTTATTCCAAATGGGAAGAGAACTCTGTAGAAATATGGGGAAAAATTTCTCATCCTCAGAGTTACAGCTATCAAGAAGGCCTTTTATTAAGTGTTAGTAAGTGTTTATTGATCTTTTAAAGGAATATTCAAAAATATAACTAGATTTTGTAATCTTCGACAAGTTAGTATTTTACTTATGTAAGCTAAAGAATTATGATACTGAATAAATTTTAATCTAAAAAAATGAGAGAAGTAGGAAAAGATCTTTTCCAATATGTTTCTTTCCTGGTGAAATAGGTAAGTCAACATTCTGGTATTGATAATTCAAAATATTGTGCTGGTAACAACTCTCGAGGATGCTTTCTGATACCTTTGATACTGGTGTCAATGACTACGAAACATAGTCTTACACTTAATGTAGCAGAGCAGTGATGGCAAGGAGAACTGGGTGAGTTCAGGTGTCTTAATGTGTAAACCTTACAATTTTAACCCTGTCATTTTTCAGATCTGTGGGGATGATCATACTATGGGAATGTAGCATAGGTGAAGGTGAAGAAGTACTGCAGAATATATTTACTTCTATATCAAAAATATGCCCATCTGGCTGCTGATATCTAACATTCAGGCTACAGGAAGTGGAACTCAACTTGGTACTTACTTTGGAGCATAGTTGCAGACCAAGTACACTGCACGTCGCCACACAGATCCCCAGACATTCATGTTTTGGCAAGTATGAATTGCACATCCTATTCTATTAGAAGTGGCCCAGACCATCTGCAAAAGTAAATCAGTATCTTCCAAAATTGCTTAAAAATTCAACAGTCATCAAAATAAGAGAAAGCATTTTTTAAGATAAGAATAAAAACAAACAAACACAGCAGTTGAAATGACCTGTGTATAATGAGTGCACATGGGACCAAAGCATCGCATAGGACACCGAGGGTTGCAATCCTGGGGGTACGGAAAGGCATAATCTTTTACTTCGTCATACCATGGCTTGACCAGCTGGAGAATAGAACGATATCTAGATGTCAAGAGAAAGAGCAAAAAAAGAACTAAGTAAGCAGGAAGCTATTTAGTGAACTTGTCTTACACCATAAAAGTGTTATGAAATTGTTCATTATAACAAGCTCATCTCCACTCCTGAAAATTACTATCCACTCTCTGATAGAGCTCCTCAATCCTCCTGAAAAGACAAGCATGAAAATGCCCAATAAACCTTCATTCATCCAAGTACACGCTAGGCCATTCCAAAACAGAAGAACACAAATTATTCAAGAAGCATCGAAGTCTTATTTAATGCATAAAAAATTACTCTATTAGAATTTTATTAATAATTTAGATTTATTAGAGACATGGAAATATTAAAAATACTTTAACTCCAATGAAAGTGTTCATACGAATGGCGCTATAAAAATGTTGGTCATGATATTCTACAGTAGAAGGAAACATTCTGTCAGCAAAAATTTTCTCATTGTTGCGCATACATACATGTCTGTGTGCACACTTATGTAATGCAGATTTTTCTCTTACCAATTTATTAATTAATTGTTTATATGAAATTATACACAATGATGGGCATATAAACAACCACACATAGATGACTTCTGCAAAATTATGGAGTTTTTGTGTGAATGGTATTGTGGGACAGGACACATCATGCACAATCCTTTCTAGAATTCAGCAGAGTTAATGACAAATACAGATGGAGGTAGCATCTTCCAAAAAAAGAGAGAAAGATGATCTTATTAGGCCTTATGGACTAGTTGTATAGCTTTTTAAAATCAAGTTATTCATAAGCCAAACATCATTTCCTGACTCACAAAAATCAATTGGAAATTGCTCATACTACTTAAAATTGTTACCTTTACCATCTGTAGGGTCTATAAATAATGAAGTATAATCATGTGAATAACTGTTTCCTACCTTCCAGTTCGGACAGATAGATTTTGACCCAAAAATCTCAACAAATAAGAAGGTCCATGGTCCCAAATGCAAGTAGCTGCCCAGGCTTCAGCAGATTTTGCAAGATTTTCATCCCAGACCTGTGGAAGTTAAGTAATCCTTCAGTTTTGCTGAATTTGTTTTAATAAACAAAAAGAAAGGAAAGAAACAATGATCCTGTTTTAAGGAGTTCCTTCAATTCAGGGTTCTGTGATTATTGTAGCTAAAACAAAGTATTAATCATGAACTAAGCATAACTATAATAAAATAACTTCAAAGTTTTATAAAGAGTGCTATGTAGATAACATATATTATATTTTAATCAAATTAAAAAATAAGAAAGGAAATTAGCGGAGAGTTACTAATATATATATATATATATATATATATATAGTCATATAAAGTAGGTTATTGTTGTTTGAAAATGCATGCCAAAATTTGTATGACTCTTTGATTTCATAAATGTTTATATTAGTCACTATGCAGACTGGCATTCCCATCTCAATAACTGCATAGAGAGGTCAAGCAAGCCAGCAATGTAGGTGTGTCAACAATAAATTACCTCTGTAAAGATAGTCAATCAACTTTCTATTAAAGTTATGAAGCCACAAATATCAGTACTTCTACACAAAAGTCATCTTCCATAAATTGGTATAGAATGTTAAACTAACAAATTTAATGTAAAACTATTTTACCCTAGTACTTAAATAAACATTACAAAGATATGTTTTTCAGCTTTAATGGGCTTATCAAACATTTGTTTATCCATAAAAATTAGTTAAATATGGATTTCTGAACTATTGTCTGTAGTTTATTGAAATATAAAACTACACAATCAATTCACTAAAAGGTGATATCATCCATCAACAGCATCTTTTGAAATATTAATCATAGTTATTTGAAAAATACATGTATATATTATATATTAACATGTACTGTTCTTCAGTTTTAAAAATACTTTATTACAATCAACTTATGAATCAAATATATGAATCACAGCATTTTACATATAGCACTGATATGAAACACAGTGGTCTTGTGTTTATGCTTATTTATGCTACTGAGATCAATGACTGGGGGCTCTCATTCATCATCTATCTGTCAGTTAACTCAGTCACAAAACTATAACACTGGAGGTGATGCCATCTTCAGATCCACAGTCTCATGATTTGGATATACATAAGTAGTCCCGGAAGCAGTGCCAAAATGAACTATATGGTACTGGCCAGTGACTGACCAGCACTACTGAGAATATACACTCTACAAAAACAATTCAAAATATTCAACAAATGTCTTTTGTTCACTGTGTGTGTGTGTGTGTGTGTGTGTGTGTGTGTGTAGTACAGTGCTGATATATGTGTTGTATATGTATTTTCATGTTTATGTAGAGAGTGGACATGCTCATATAGAGGACAGAGGTTGATACCCATTGTCTTCCTTAGTCACTCTCTACCTTTTGATTTGTTTCTTTGTGTACACAAGGTTTCTCTGGACCTGGAGGTGGTCCATTTGGCAAGAGTGAATGGCTAGCAAGTCCCAGAGATCCTCGTGTGCCCACCTTCAGAGCTCTGAAATTTCAAGCCCGTGTAAATGCACCTGACCTTTTTATGTGGGTTCTGGGAAATGAGATAAGGTTAGTCTCCATGCCTCCAAACCATCAATCCCCCAGGTTATTTTCATCCTCTGAACTTGGAGCTAGCAAGTTAGCATTGAGTTGATCATAAATAGGGTAGATAAGCTTTGAATTAAATATTTAAAATGGGCTATTCTGTTTATTAATAAATTAAGAGTAGCTTGAGCTAAACAAGTATCTTGAGTGTAAATCACATGCAACTGAAACACTTAGCCTAAGAAAAGAAAACAGAATTCAAACTGATGTCAACTGAGTATCTGGCAGAGCTATGACCCTGAGAGATAAGAGGAAAATGAAAAGAATGCAGGATCCTCTTCAAGTTGGGAGATCCTTTGAACCTGACCCAGAGATATAAAATTGAGACAAGAAATGGTGCTTCATGGGAGAGAGTTGGGAGAAATTTCTTGTCTTATATAAGTCAGAAAAATTGATGATATTAATACAATACAAATAAAAGGCTGTCTTACCATGTGACCTGTTAGGAAGTATTCAGTGTACTAATAAACAAACATGGGATACAATGGCACCTGTGACTGTGTATTTGTGTCCAGCCAGTACTACTGGCTAATAAGAAACCATGATCATTGGAATGTAACTCTATATAACTGTAGACTTGTTTGGAGATATTTGTTTTTAATTCCAAACTATGAAGTATGGAAGTGCGCAAAAGGACAAAATATCTTAAATATGTGGAAAGGGTTATCAAATCAGGCAAAACAATGAAACAAAAAATAAATTATTAAATCTAAAAATAGAGTTTAACCATTTAATTTTCAAGTGGTGGACATTAAATAAATATGTGTTTTCAAAAATATCCTACATTCATGAAAAGAAATCCCTTCCTAAAAAACAATAAATTGAAGCTAAAATTAAAGAAGAAATAAGAATAACAATTTAGAACACCATAATCAACCTTGGAAAAACTATTGTGTATAGTGCAATTGTTTTCAAAGACAACATACTAGAAATAACAATATCCCATTGAAATTTTAGAGATAGATTTATGATTAGGATATGGATAAGGACACTATCATAGAAACAAAATGGTAGACAGCATGGAATATTCTAAGACATTTATTTTTGGATATTATTATGGGCATCTCTTACATATTTGGATTGTTTTTTGTCATTTTACCATTTTCCACAGAAAATGTTTTATTTTCTTAATGACCAGGGTGATCTGATCCTTTGTGTTAGATTGGGGAGAAGGTGCTGACTTGCAGAAGCCATAGGCAAATTAAGTGATGATAAAATTATTCCTCTGGAGGGCAGTCAAAGGCATCAACAGAGTTCATGGGCATTAACAAACTCATTTCTGTTTTAAAATTGGTGAACTTGCTTTTATTGGAAAGGAATGTTGTGAAATGCCATTGAAGGAAACTGAGATGAACATATAAGAGTCATCGTTAAACTATCTAGAAGGCTAGCAATGAGCCTTGGATCAGCAGTGGAAGACACAGGTGGGATCAGAGGTAAAGATGGGCCCTCAAAGGGTGGATTCAAATTAGTCATTAGATGAATTAAACAATATTTCAAGGATGATACCTTAAAAGATCAGAATGAGGCAGGTAAAATAAATAAATTGAGCCAGCATGTGGCCTCCTGTAGCCTCAAAAACACCAAGACCTCACAGTGTATATAGAACTCTCTAGGGAAAGATGAAGACAATGGGAAATGTCTTGTGGATATTGCTTTATTTTTTGAGCAAGATCTCATTATGGAGGTTAGCACCATCCTACCAACATCTCCTGTGAGCTGCACTACCACAAGAGGGTTTGTGGAGATGACTTGATCAACAGCAAGATGCACTTGTTTAGGGGCTGGGAGCTTGGATATTACCAGTATTTATGATATGCTTTTATTATTCCTATTATGTGAATTTGAATTGTTTCCTTTTCTCTTCATGTCTATGGGTGGTGGCAAGTAAAGAATGATTGTCAACAGTCTTTAACTCAAACTTCAAGCAAGAAAAATTTCAGATTATATTATGTCATATAAAGAATTCCTGTTTCTGAAATGTGAATGGTAAAAGTTTGCTACTTTTAGTACATGAAACACATTTCCAAGTAAGGATCATTCTGTGTTACAGACATTTCCTGATGATAGTATCCATGTATTTTCAAAAATCAGGAATTAAATGAACACTGAAGTGAATTGTGTGTTAATGTAGAAATTATCCCTGGAAAAACCTCTTTGTTTTCATCTATTAATCCCTTCCTTGTCTCTTGACAAAGGTGTGGAGATTTGATCCACATACTATAACCTCAGCTGAGTCTCAAGTCCTGAACTATGAGCTTTTATTGTTCTTAAAGCACCTCTTAGAGTTTTCTCCAAAGTAATGCTTCTAGAATATTCTTGGGATTTTGGAGAAGGGATATGTAGCTCTACTTAGACCTTTTGAGACAAATTCCTAGATTAGAGACATTGGATGAGCATACATGTAGTACCAACTTTAATGTATTAACTTTATTCACCAGGATGGCATTTTAAAGCAAGACTTCAGATGGAACATTTCAGAAAAATATCATTCCAAAATCCCAAAATTATAAGGATAAGAAACTAAAAATCATGGCAACCCCTTTTCATCAAGCCTAAATTTAAATGTGTATATGAAATCTGTCAATCATCCAAAGATTGGTAGAATTATCATAAGGCAATTCACCTATATTATTTTCCAAGTATAGACAGTACAAGAATAATTTTATTTCATGTTTTAAATTATTTATTATACTCTCTGATATCCACAGGGGAAGTACATGTAAGGAAATTTGCTATCCAATGAGCCCAAGAGCAGGAAAGGTGAATAGAGAAAAAGTAGCCTGTACTGCACTGCACTGTCGTGTGCTGTAGTGCATTGCTGTTTGAAGCATGTTTGCTGTCTAATAGAGCATTTGGATCAATTGTTAAAAGAAGAGATTTATGCTCTCTGAACTCTGAATTTCCATCTCTAAATAAAGAAATTTGTCCTTATCTTTCAAGAGTGTGATGAGAGTAAGTTTGATACAGAGACTAAAGGATATTTATCATATCTAGGACTAGAGTTCACCAAATAATATGAGTTACTATTGTTGGGAATTTAGAAACTGTAGTAAGGCCAAGGGGTTGGGGAGACACCTGAAATGGGAATTAGTTTATGAATGTCTTTCATAAATTCATCAACCATTAATCTCTACTAACCAGCAGTCCAATCGAAAAAAAAAAACAGAAAAGGCCTGAAGCCACTGAAAAATTAGCAATGTAACTGTGTAGAAAGAAGGCACTTGCTCATAAGAACAGTAACATTGGGCAGATAACATTAGAGACTATTTTGGAAGTTGTAAGAGCATTTTCCGTCCTTGAAGCATTGTTCAACATCTGCTTTTTACTGTAAAGTTTGAAGGTATTGTTGATCATTTAGCAATGACCCTACTCTTCAGGGTGAGGGGGTGGGGTGTTATACACCACTTGTCATATAACAGTGAAGTTTAGACTGCCACAAGGTTTTTATGAATGGTCCATTTCTTCCATTGATTAAATGTCACAATATATTAAAAATGGATTTGTTGATTGTGAGCCTTCCCTGACATACCCATGCAAATCCCAGATCATGCACTGCCTCAGAGTAACCTCTCTGGCTACCGGCTGCCCACTAAAAAATGGTTTCCAAAGAATACAAAGAGACAGATTTGGGAAAGTGTTCATGTTTTACTAAATCATGAAACATGAATTAGTGGGAAAATATTAAATAATATTATAAACATCTTTATAGAATAGCATTAAAAATAACATCCTTAAATAAAATCTTTGTTTGGATTGATTGCTGTGAATTTAAAAAATTTTCTGAAAAGTTAATTCCAAAATCAACATATTGAATATCCCACCTAGTTTTGTCTAAATGTTTGTCATTTGCTTTGAGCACTATGAATAACAGCACAGGAGCACTAAACCATTGTTTAGGATGCATTTGTGCCAAGCCTTTTCTTAAATGGCTTAAGACATCCGTTTTTATCTTCCCATGTCCCTCCTCCAATATAATCCTTCAAAAGTTCCCAGAGACAATCAAATCCCTCAAGTTTATAATCACGGCATGTTCTTGGGTTCTTGTGGTACAGTTTTCGGATATACTAAACTCGCAATACCAGATAGTCTGCCTAGCAGATTTCTATATTATTTTTAGAAGTCCTTTGATTGTTTTCCCAAAAAATTCTTGTCCCAAGTGAGCTGAAGTAGCTTGGCACCAACTAGGTTCTTAAAACAGATTTGGATTAGGGTGGCATTTTCTTGTAAACATTCTTAAGTAGATTCCTATAGACAGACTCCAGTCCAGTTTCCATGACACTCCCCTACCTGCCTCACAGAGAATGCTCTGTTCCTCCGCTCAAAGTGCATCCCCATCCCACATTTTCTCGGTGGAAGAATGCGCCTATGAATCTTCTCACATCTTATCTGCTTTTCAACTTTCATAGCCATGCTCACCAGATGACAATCCCCTGTCACTTCTCGGCACCCTAAAATGTGTTGTCTCTTGTGTTCTCTGACTCAGAGTAACACAGTTGTCCCTCTCAAAGACGGAGACGGCTCTTGACTGCTCCATCCTGTAAATATCTCTCTGCAACTTCATATGAATCACCCTTTATGACCTGATTTCCAAATATTTCACAGCCCCAGCTTACCCTGTTGCCTCAAACATACTTCAGGTTTCAATTATCTCTTACCAACCCTGTCATGACAGACTCTGACTGGGCGTCCTGTCTCCACCACTGCCTTTTTCCATTCCTTCTTTACCCCACGGCCAGAATGACCTTTCTAAAATTCAAATACAATCATGCAATTTCCCAGATAAAACCTTTAATACTTCCCCTGAGCTTATTTTTTTTTACCCACTCCCTCCCCTCCTCCCACTCCTTTCACCTCCTCCCCCACCCCTATCCACTCCTAAGGGAGGGTAAGGCTTCCTATGGTAAGGTTAACACATTGCTTTGAGACAGTACCAAGGCCCTCCCCACTATATCTAGGCCCTCCAAACAGAATGGGTTCCCAAAAGCCAATACAAGCAGTAGGGACAAATTCAGGTCTCACTGCAGATGGTCCCACAGTCTGACGCAGACATACAGATGTCACCCTCATCCAGATGGCTTTGTTTGGTCCCCCTCTCCTTATTTTTTACTTATTTATTTTGGTATAATAGATTTTAGTCTAATATTTAGCCACATCACTTTTGGAAGCTGGCACTACTCTGCCACCTCAGTCCATGCATGGGATAGATCTCTGTACTCTGAAAGTGGTCAGTAGTTCCCTGCTTTGACATGTTGCACACTGCCTTGCCCACTTCCTTGATAGACATACTGCTTCTATCTGTGCCTCATTGCTCCCCACTCCAGGATACTGCCTAAAGTGGAAGGAGAGACTGTTCCTGCCACCCCATAGTCATATACTCTAACCAGGAAAGCCACACATTTCTTAACTGTGGATTGTGGGACAAGATGGGACACTACATCCTATAAAGCACTCAGAAGAAACACACAAACTTACTCTTTTACTTTCTAGTTTGTGGACAAACATCACTTGCACTGAGATTGCAGCACTGAGTGCTAGGAATCACAGCCACCCGTTAGGTTGCCCCTTTGGTACTCACAGGTCCTCTTTCTGCCCACTAATGACACGGTTCAGAATCATGCAATTTTAATATCTTTAACATGTCCACTTTTTACATTCTCTAAGGAGAAAATGTTTTTGCCTTCAGATGTGGAAAAGAGAAATAAAAGGACATAAACTCCAAGGTAGGACCACCTTCTTTGGTGTTCAAGTAACCTGCAGCAGATTGTGTCTGGGAAGAAAGCACCTACAAAATGTGTCTGGTCTCGGCTAGAAGACCAGACACCCTAGTCCCTATCCAGGAGAGCAAAAATACTGAGCCTTTAATGTGCTGGCAAGTGCCGTCCTGTCCATCAACATGCTTAGGCCACTGCTTCCTGTCAGTGGTTCTTACAGGCCATCTAGAAGCCATTAGAGCACTCATTGAAAAGCATTAGAAGGGACACAGCAAAGTTCATGTTTTCCCAATAAAATCAATTAAGTTATACTTTCCAAACAAGAAGAAATGTGCTGCCTGGCCTATAGCATTGCTTTTTTAACAAAAAAAGGGGAAGGATAGACATCAAAATTGTTTTGGAGAAAGGATCATATTGTATATTTCAGCCTAGGCTAGTACTCCCTGCCTAGCCCTAGTTAGCCTTGAACTCAGCAATTTTCCTGCCTCAGATCTGACACCATAATGTTTAGTCAACTTCAGAAGAAAGGAAACAATAGTGGTTTGAATTATCCACATTCTCTTCCACATAAAGCCTAGATAAATTAAATTAGCATTTTTCTTTATTCCCAAGTCACAGATTATCATTCTAGGCCAACAATGTGTTGGCCTTTTCTGAGGTTGGATTAATTGCCTCATTCATTCACTAAATCATGCTGTTACTTTACTACCTACTACTATTTGGTAATAGATATGTTTCCTTTTCCAAGAAGAACACAAGAAACCTTTTGTATTTAGCTCAGCAACTCAGATTTACCGGCAGCAAACAAACATAAGTCATATGATAACAGAAGTGATTTGAGCTTCCTGAGATATCATTGCTATTTTCTTTCCCAGCCCATTTCTAACATAGCTATCATGTTGTCCGTAACCTGTTTCTCTGAACATCCCTACCATGTGTGCTGCAGTTCAATTACGTCCTTCTGCTTCTCCAGTGTATAGAGTAACCGCGCTGTTCTTTACCCTTACCTAAAAGCCAACTACTGCTCCTCAGCATTCACCACCTCCTATGTATGCTGTGACCTCCTCATATGGAAAAAGCCTTCTTTCTAAGATGCCTTTCTGCCCTTGATCTCAAATGGCACACTCTTCCTGATCCTTTTGCACCAGGCCTTTGTTGCACCTCCTAGGCATCCTGACTGGCTGCTACCTGCTCATGGCTTGGGTCACCCCTGGCTTTGCTTTCTGCCACAGCCATCACACCTCTTGCAGAGCATCAGTGTCACGTTCTCCTCTTCCACAAAGGTCTTCACCATTTTCCAGCTGGAGATTTTCAGTTCCACCCCCAACTCTTTCGCCGTGTTTGTTTCATGTTTATTACAGCAATCTCCTACAGCAGAGCATTATGCTTGGTGGTTTTACTCCCTATTTGCTTTGTTTTTACTGTGCTGCTTATACTTTAAAGACAAAGATTTTTATCTTTGGATCCCTTCCTTTCATGGAGAGGTTTCGGTTGTTTTTCTAAATTAATGTACTCAATTGCTCTGAATCAGAACATCCTGCAAACTGAACTCTGTATAAGTTTTGCAAATTCATTCTTTGGGGGATAATTTTTATTCTAAGAAACTAATGTGGCTTGTGGTTTAGAGTCATGGTTTAAGCTGCCCTTATGAAAAATGAAAAGCAGCTGGTGTCCAAAGCTCCCTGGGAATTAGTCAAGCAGCTAATTGAAGAAAGGGAGCTAAGAGTGCAAAGGGTGCACGTGCACAACTTACGTTCTATCTGCATTGCTGCTTATGTAAAGAGACTCTGTTTTAGAAAACTAAGTATTACACATAAGGTGTGTTTTGTTAAAGTCACAGGCACTATATAAACATGGTTTATAACCATTTTGTGAAAGTAAACCTTGATGCTCAAATTTCTTTTGTATCATTTTATTGTACACAGTCTAAGACAATTACTTAAAGAATCTGATGTTAAGAGGTTTAAAGGATTTAAAAATATTTGTTTTATTTCAAATGCGTGGTGAAATATCATGATGGGAAAATGCTAAAAGAATAATGGTATCAAAATTGGTGTTGTTTATAAACATATAACAATTAGGGTTTCGTCTAAATGTAATAAATAATAGGGGCTCACTGTCTTTACACAAAGAGTTTCAAAACTCAATAGAGAAATGAAGGAGAACAATCATTAACTTCGCACCCTGTAGCCCTAAGGTTAGAGAGTTAGCAATAAGTGCCCACATGACTGTTTGTCAAGCTTGGTTGTGATATGAACATAATACAGACATGGAGGCGACAGAGAGCATAGCACCTCTGTGGAACGATGAGGTGCACATAGCTGTGGATATGAAAATGTCCTTGAAGGAACTGTATTCTAATACAAAAGTCTTGAAAAGGGTGGAGGATGAATTAGTTAAGGAGGATGGATTAGTTAAGGCCACCTCGGACAGAGAGAAACTGGACAAATGGCTCAGCACATTGTAGAATAAAGGAACTCCAAGGCAGTTTAACACAGTTAGAGAGCACTGAGCCAAAGCCATTTTTTTTTCTGCAGCAGATACTGGAGAGGATGATTTGAGCCTGCAGCGGGTGACTCAGAGAGCAAATATTTGTTAGGTAGTGTAATAACATACCTTGAGTTTCCGAGGTGTATGCTACAGGTTAGGAACTGATCTAACTTCCCAACTGATGCCAATTCAAATCAGTGTTGTCAGTTCCCACTGAGATCCAGATTTCCACCTAGCTTAAACACTGAGTCATTCGGAGTACCTGCTCTAACCTCCAAGCTCCCTATTAATATATGCCTGCCAATGAATTTCACCACAAGGCACCCAACCAAAGCAATAATATTGATGGATTGAAACATAGGATCATAAAAGTGAGAAAGTGAGGCTATTTCTAAACTTCTCCGTGTTCTCTGCCTCTAGTCCTCTGCCCTGCTCTTTCCTCTGTGATTTCCCTCATCTGTGAATAGGAATTCTCCTCCACCTGTCCCAAGACCATACTCTCCAACAATCCCAGTGAGCACCTCATCCTGGACATGAGCTTTATCTTCATGACCTCATTACTTTCTAGCCTGCTCTTGCCAATTCGCTTATCTGGTTTGTTATTTTATTACCATCCAGAGGCCAAGGAGATTTGTTGTTTTTGTTCAAGAATGTGTGCTAGTGGCTTAGAATGGTGCCAACATAAGATAGATGCTATGTAAGTACTGAATATGTAGGCTTCAAACCACAGATTTTCACATGGTCCTTGTTTTGCTTTATAGAGCATAGTGTTTTGGCTATGGTTTTTCATTGCATTCATTGAGCTAAAGAAGATTTGTGAATATATACTATATAGTTATCCACTGTGTTGGGTTATCACAAAATAAATCAGATGCAAAGATTCTGATACCTGAGAAGAAAGCAATGAGAGAATGATAAACAGAACAAGTATAATTTACAATCTTTTCTGGAACTTTTCTGATAAAATATTCTGATATTCTCAGAGATATCCTTCAATGGACGTACACTGTAGTTTATGAATGAAGAGACCCCATCCCAGTATCAGTCTGGACAGCATCATTCTTTGGTCACACCATCTGGGTTTAGTCATTAACATTTCTGGGTCTACATGATTTCACTTGGAAAACTGTGATCACAATCCCAACTTCAGATGGCAAATGTGGGTTATCAAATGAGGTCATCAGTGGAAACAGTTTGCATGGGCTCCGGCACGAAGAGACAATTAAATAAATGCATAGGGAGTGATGTATTCCTTGATAAGAAGATTTTTTTATTCTACCAAGTTCTGTGTTCTGCCCATGCTACTCCTGGTGACCTCTTTGACCTCAATATTCTTAATGTAGTGAGTTACATTATCCCATTATTTATTGATTGCTTATTTTGTACACTGTTATTCCCGTTAAGGAAAAGGACCGATAGGCAAAGTGGGTCTTAGAGCCACTGAGGAATTTGTGTGAGTCCATAGTGAGTGACTTAGCTATGATCTAAACCAAGAGGAGCTTACTACCAAACCTGGCTCAGCGGTCATGATCTTCATTCAAGGTTTTTTATCAATATGATCATAGTCAGAAAGCACTCCCTGACCTTGTAGGCTAAGTACTGTTCCTTTCTGAGCTCACACAGACCTCAGTTTTTACTTCTTTCACAATCTATAGTAGCTTTTGAAACATATTTGCTCCTCTGTCTAAGTGCAGCCCTCCTGCATGTGGGCAGCTGTTTCTGCTTTTAGAACTTGAATAAGTTCTCACTGAGTCCCTTTCACAGAAAGTTCAAAGAAACCCATTAAAGTTTAAAGAACAACTCTGTACCTGTGAGTTCTGATCTTATTTCGCTGCCCTCAACACATACAGTCCTTACAACAATCCCTTATGGCAGATGCTGACTGCCTTTTTATTTTAGAGAAGATGAGAGCAGAACACACTAAGTAAAGCATTTATGCCACCTAAAAGGACAGGACTAGAACCTGAACATTTAGACTCCAGCATCCAAAATCTTAATCATACCCAAGATAATAGCCAAGACTGATTATATTCTTTGTTAATTTAACAAATTCTAGTAAAGGTCATTTTAAGACTCTAAATTAGACTACTTTCATGAACTATGATTCCCCTAGATTTATTCACTATGTCTATGTTTTTTGTGACATCTATCAGTTGGTCAGGTACAAACAACCTATTGAGAAAAAGCAAATGGTTCTAGAGCTGACACCTATTGGTGGCCTTCATTGCATTAAACAAACTCCACACTGTGATCTCGTAAAGTGAAACCCTTTAAATCATAAGTTTGCATGACTTCAAAAGCAAAAATAAAGCTTAGCCAGACTCGTTCCTTTTAATGCCAGCTTAATATTTTTGCTCTCTAAGTAAAATGATTTAAACATAGTCTATTTTTAAGAGCAAGCAAAGAATGTGTTCATGGCAACTTGGAACTGTGTGCAAGTAAGTGTACTGGCTTCCCTCTTATCTGAAGGACTAAGTCTTAAATCACAGGGAAGCAAGAAAAGAGCCAAAGTGTTCTCTTAGAATACAAATAGACAGTGGGGGTGAGACCTTTGTCCAAGAACTGGGAGAGTCACCTCGCCAGGAATAAATCAAACACATGAAACCTTCAATTTCAAGCAAGATTCTCAAGAAATGTTTGAACTGATAAATATGACTTTTAGATTCAGAAAACACAGAAAAAGAGCCCCATGAAACCTGCTTGGAAAGATGACTTTGCAAATGTGGGCAGTCAGCATACCCCATTTTTTTTTCTCCTTATAGAAAATGTGGCTTGACAGGATTATGAAACTCACAGAAGAAAAGCCTATGTACATCCCCTCCCCTGTCTCTCTCGCATACATTAACTCATGAAAGAACACAATGTAACACTTGGGAGATATGCTGAAACCTTTCCCAAGATCAAGTACGTACCCTGTACCTCTTGACATAGAGGCACTGTAGTCCATTTCAATCCTACTACCCTAGAAATTACAATTTCTCACTCAGAATTCAAGAAAGAAGGATTCCTCTTACCATATATTCCATGTTTGCTGCTGGTGGGAACACTTTGCCCCGAACTTGATTATGGTAATCAAGAATGGCGATCATGTCATTCTGCGAGATGTAGCGCTTCCGCCTGGCTTTAGGGATATCCGCAGACTGTAGTGGCGCGCTCAGGGCTGCTTCAATATCAGTGAAATTATTGGTTGGCGGGGATGAGTCAGTGGAATTGAGTAAGACGACGGTGCTTGCTTCACAGAAGAGGGACAAAAGGATCGCAAGGCTGACTGCAGAAGCTGCTATCATTTTGAGGGGTGGAAAAGAGTTCCCCAGGTTTGTTTTGCTTTAAAGCAAAAAAAGTATAGAGTTAGGGTCTTTAGAAAAGCAAACAAACAAACAAGAAAGAAAACAAGAAAAAAAGAGCCATAGTTTAATGGAGTTACAACGTCATCACTTGGGAACATAGCTTGGGATGATACTCTCCCAAAATCTAAACAAATATCTCTTGAAAAGAACACTACGGTAATTTCTACACTATGTAGAAATGTGCTGTGAATCAAAGCCCCGAAGAGAAACTTTCCAAAGCTAGGAAAAAAAAAAAACTAAACCACGTGACCACTTATCCTTAAATGAATGGAAACCTTTTGCCCCTTTGCTCCAAATGCCTGAACTGAAAGCTATATTACTGCATGCCTGTTTCCAGTCAGGAATCTTTAGCAATGCAAGCTGACCTTGAGACAGACAAGGAAAAATACAGGTAGCCACACAAAAAAAAAATGTGCTAATAATATGTTCCAGGCATTCTATACACTGAATGACAGAACACACAAAATCGCCCTAAGGAAAAAGAAAATGTGAGTTTCTTTACAATAATGCATGCAATAGAATCTAGTCGAGCCAAATAGCTTACCTCTGCACAGTTGGAAAATGAATACACTGTTCCTCCAACAATGTAAGGTTCTTTGTTAAGTTGTAGCATGAACTTGTGTAAAAGGAGTGTGTCTTATTACAAGCTCTCAGAGAGCAAAAGCCTGCTAGGTTTGAATGCTGCTGGCTACAGAAGCAGCTAACAGCTTTTATATGTCAGTTCGCAGAGTCCAGAAAGGGCAGGCTCTCCTAGGGTCTCTCAGCCAAAATCTAAGGGGAGGGGTTTGGGACAGAGGGAGAGAAAAAAAAAACAGTGATTGGGTGGCAACTTTTTTATGTGGGTGGTGAGGAAATTGAGTCACACCCACAGCTTACAAAGCACAAACTGTAAGACACCCCTCCCCCCTTTTCTCTGAGCGTCTACCTTTTCTGTGAGTGGTTAATTTTTCTTTCTTACTATTCTCTAGCTCCTGGCTCCCATACCAAAAAGAAAGGGAAAGAAAGAACCGGGGTGGGGGGAACTGAAGGACCGAGAGTTCTTGAAAACACAGATGGCTGAGTAACAAGCAATACATTTTTATTTTATTTTATTTTTTTTTAGTGGCAGCAAATGACATAGCAGCTGAAAAAAGCAGGAAGATATTAAATCAAGAGATCAACTCACACAGTTAATCTGGGTGGCCACAAAAATTATTCAGGAGGATGCCAGGCAAGTCAGTAGTAGCCAAACTATAGTATATGATGTTAGGATAATAGATGCCCCAGTGGCTGTGCTCTCTGTCTCCATGCGGTTTTATTCCTATAATTTATATGTTCATGCTCCTCTCATGCCATCTTCCCTCAGTTTTTTTTTCTTTCTCCAAAACAGGGCAGGCAGAAAATTACCTGACTTCTACCTGCCGTTTGTAAAATGGGAATTGGCACTCATGGAAACTGACAGCAGCCAAGATAACATGTTTCAGGTTTAGTAGCATATAGTTAAAACCTTAGACAAAGAACAGCTGAGCTTCTCCAGCAGAATATTAGACAGTGCATTGGAAGACCACGAAGAACCTAACAGCAGCAGCAGCAATCAAAAGAGACTTGCTAAGATGGCACTAGAACAAAATCCGTGTCTGGCAGAGACAAGAATGTAAATACTACTATAATCTGTAATAAAAAGATCCACCATAAAGTTATGGCTCATTTTCTCATTAACAAAATATGGACCATTTCCAATCAGTCAGAATGATATTCTGAGAAACATAAACTGTTCAACCTGCTTATGGGACTGTCCTCTGCATGTTTCTGCAGGACAAGCACCATGTGAATTCACAGCCATCAAACCAATGAGCATGTGGCGGACTGGACTGGGAGCCAAGTTTCCTAGGGTTTGTTCCCAACCAGATCACCCACAGTCTGCTTGGCCCAATGGTTGCCTTTAACTCTTTGTGGGTAAATTTGAATTTTAAAATGACAGGGATAACATGTGCACTCTTTGGTGAGGCAGACTTAAGTAGTTTTCTAATGAGGGCAGTTCATGATCTGTATCAGATCGGTGATTCAGCCTGAGTGAATTGTGATGAGATAGCGAGGGTAAGTATCAGAGTTCAGGTTTTGATGCGGTTTGGACTCCTAACTAAAGTGAAGTCAGTTTAGGAGAACTCAAGTTGTAATATTCAGAAGTTAAAACAATGAATTCATAAGCACAGTGAAGTTGAAAAATCCACAGACTATCAAGTATGGAAGGTGACAGGTAGCAACAGAAAGTAGAAAACCAACTAGAGATCACGCTCAGAGCTTCAAGACTTTAGCAGGAGCTGTCCAGTGAGGCTCACAACCCATCTGAAAGTCCTGAGATTGCTGAATCTCTGTCCCCAGCCTTTTTGAGAAACTAAAGTCGGCATAGGATCCTCTACGTTTTCTACATATCTGTGCTTAGATGCCCAGCGTAAAGAAAGGTAATAGGATTTCAGTGCCTGCACAACAAACATGAGCCTTTCTTTCTCCAAAGTACCTTTCTTAAGAGTCTCATTTTAAAACAAACAAACAAACAAACAAAAACACAACACCAAAAAAAAAACCACCATTGCACTCAAGATCACCTTCTTTGCCATGTGTTCAAAGAGGTATTGTCCCCTGTTAGAGTTTGGCTTGGCAAAGTTCCAGAGAGGTGAAAATATGAACCCTGTGAAATGTGTCTAAACCATAAATGGATTTCCTCTAAGAACTGGAGGGTGGAGGAAAAGGAAAGAAAGAGAATTTTTTTATTGAACCTAAGTAGGAGATCACCGTTTAGAGCCCAATTACACAAAGGCAAAGCTGATAGTTGCTTCATCCTGAGACCCTGAGGCATGTCAGTGATTTCAGATGTCTTTCAACACACATGGATTGTGCTGTGGAATCTTTGACTATTAAGAAAACCCACAAGTCTACGGAACTGTAAGAGAAAAGACCTGTGGGAGGAGAGCCGAGAATTCCGCTCTCAAGCAGACATTTTGCCAGAAGTTTTTGAAATACTTTGGAAGTGATTTTAATTTTAAAATACTTGCAAAATGAAGAGGCATGTATCCAAGTTGTCAGTAAGAGAACTATTAATGAACAACTAACAGTGAGGCGGTTCTTTGCAGAGCTCTTCTTGAAAAGGACCAGTGATGTGTTTTGAAACCTTTGGGAAATTCTTTGCCAACAGGGACAGAAGTGGAATGCAGTCATATACTGAAAAGCAATATGTAGGCAATCAGAAGCACCTTGAAACCTGTGAGGAAATACTTGGGATCCCAAAATCAAAATCAAATTTATTATTGGTGGCCTTGAGTGGCATACCTGCTTGGTCAAACTTGTATACAAGTGTGTGTACACAGTGTACAGCTTCCGGGCGGTGGTGGCACACGCCTTTAATCCCAGCACTCGGGAGGCAGAGGCAGGCAGATCTCTGGGAGTTCGAGGCCAGCCTGGTCTACAGGAGCTAGTTCCGGGATGGGCACCAAAGCTACAGAGAAACCCTGTCTCAAAAAACAAAACAAACAAACAAAAAAACAAAAAACACAGTGTATAGCTTTATCTACTTTCCTTCTCTCTTCCTCTTCAAAATCTGTTCTATGGACTAGAGACATTGACCTTACCCAGGGAACATATTAGAAATGTGAAATTTAAGGCACCATCCAAAGCCTTCAAATTAGAACCTTATATTTTCCAGGTTTCTCATATTATTGACATGCATATTAAAATGTGAGAAGTACTAGCTAGATTCCTTTGTTAACAGGAGTGCAAAAGATACAAGCATATCCACTGAGCAAACAATGGCAAAAGTCCATTTATCTGTTCACAAAGAGATTATCAAAGACATTTCAAATATGCACATATTCTTTAAAGAGGAGAAACAAGTCAACCTCTGTTATCTATAAAAAAAAAGCTGATGAATCAGGAAGTGTCTGCCTATAGCTAATACCAAGAAATCAGTAGTGATCAGAGTCCATGTAATTGCTGTATAAGCCACATTCACTCACACATCCATTTATAACTTGCCTATAAAAATTACCCTCAGTATCTTTATCTCATACTGGTATATTCACTTTATAGTTTATATTTCCCACTCTGGTTGTCTTCATCCCACCCTTTCTTCTGTGATGGTTAATTTGGGTCCGCAAATTGCCTGGATTAATAAATAGCTAGCAAAAAATGTATGTTTTGATTCTCAATCAATAAGTTATTTATTTCAGTGTTTTAGTAGACACTAATCCCATCTTCTTGCAAACAAAGGGAGAAGCCCAACTGCTCTAAATATAATTAAAAGTAATGAGTCTTTGTGATATTCTATAATGGTGTTTTCATGTGACATTAGTATGTGAGCTGGTGGCTGAGTAGGGAATTTCCTCCCTCAGTGTAAGAACTCAGACATTATTGCTCTGTGACATGGGTTGTCAGAACTACTGTTTCTCCAGCCTTTGTGCTCTGTTCCTCACCCCTCATTCACTTTCTCATACTCCATGGCCTGGAGCTGCCAGCTGTGGACTGCAGATTACATCATAGGCTTCATTGTTTGTCCGAATTTGAGACCTAAATACAGCCATGTGATTTATCATGGCTCTCTATAGACAGACGATTCTGTTCCATCTGGTCCTGCAGCTATTCAATCCCAAAGAAACGCACAAAGGCTTATGTTAATTATAAACTGTTTGGTCTATTAGCTAAGGCTTATTACTAACTAGCTCTCATAACTTAAATTACCTTGTAATTCTTGTCTCTGTTTATCCACATGACTTGGTCCCTTTTCTCAGTGCAGCATTCTCATCTTAATTCCTGTGCATCTGACTGGTGACTGACTTTCTGCCTTTCCTCTTCCGAGAATTCTCTTAGTCTGGTTGTCCTGCTTATACTTCCTGCCTTTCTATTGACCAATGAGCATTTTATTAAATTAATATGAGTGACAAATCTTTCAGTGTATGGGAACATTATCCCACAGCAGTTCTCCAGCTTGCAGACAAACTATCAGTAGACTTATTTAAAAAAAAAAAAAAGATTTATTTATTTATGTATACAACATCCTGCCTCCATGTATGCACACCCGAAGAGGGCACCAGATCTTATTACAGATGGTTGTAAGCCATTATGTGGTTTCTGGGAATTGAACTTATGACCTTTGGAAGAGCAACCAGTGCTCTTAACCACTGAGCCATCTCTCCAGCCCTATCAGGAGACTTCTTAGTCTCTAAATCAATAAGTAAGCTCCCTGATAAACCCCATCATATATCTTATAGATTCTTTCTTTAGAGAGTTCTCACTAAATGTCTTTCTTTTAAAAAAAAAAACCTAATGATTTAATCCATATACATGTATCTTGATATTGTTTCTCTATTGCACACAGAGTTAAATTCACGTATTTTACCTGCCTTACAAAGACTCAAAGGATGTAAATCAAAACATTTTAAACCTAATTTTCTATGGTTATCATTTTTATTTCTTTTTCTCACCATTCTTTCTGCCACAATTACACATAAGCACTCTCTTCTCTGGTAAGGTTACTGAGATACAAAACCCATGTGTGGCTGTGAATTCAGTGTGTGGTAAACTTCTTAACTCAGATAATGCAATTATTATCTATAACAATATACTTTACAATTTAGTCAATAGTAAGATGCAACAGTGTTACACTATTAACTTTAGCTAAGATATTACTTTCTTATTTACTATAAATATCATACCATCCATACTCATCAGCATATACTTATAACTGAATTTTGGTAAGAAGCTAGCTATTACTCCTCACTAATATATCAAGGATATATGTTTGGAATAATTTCATAAAAAGTAAAGACTTTGCAATAATGGCAAATTTATTTAATAATTTAATGTATTAGACATTTTTATTTGTAATTTTAAATGTGTTGGATTCAAAATGTATAAAATAAACTTAGAAAATACTGTCAAATTTTAAGTCTTCTGTTTTATTATTATTTATAATACATAATTCAAGATATATGTAATAAGGTATAATAAGCTATAAACAATATGCATATTATATAGTTAGAATATTTTTATCAACTTGTTATTCATATAACTTTATAATCATAATAATAACCAAAAATCTATGTTTTTTAAAATAAATCAATCAACAAATACATATAAAATTATATATACCCATATATATTACCCAGGATTATAAAAGCTGATTGCATGCAGCATTTATATTTTAACTTGGCATTACCTCCTTTATTTTTCTTATAAAAGGTGATAAGGAATAAAATATCATACAGTGATATCTGTGTGATCATTACAACTTGTATGTTTCACAAATTTCCCTCTAGTCAATGAAGTTATGTTCTTTATCTAAAGGGTAAATGAAGCATAAGAAACTAATAGTTTCTAGCGTGCTTGAGCTAGAAGTTTTTATTGTAAGAAGTTCTAAAAACATGCTTCAAGATCATGCTTTTTAGTCCCAAGGTATAGCTTGATTCTAGAGTAAACAATGTATTGAATTAAATAATAAATGACAGTTCTTTAATCAAATATTGGATGTGAGACCAGAATAAAACCGTGTGACAAAGACAGAAAGAAGAGCTGTTGGAAGGGATACTTGTGGGAGTTGTCTAGCAGCACAGAGAGCCATCACTCAAGATTAGAAGTTCCAGGGCTTCAACATAGCGCTTTCAAGGAGGAAAAGTCAAATTGACAGATTTCATGGCATTTACAATATGCTGATATTGTGTTAGAAACTATTGTGAGACAATGAGAGCATAATAACTGAAGAGTATGTGGATATGTGTAGATATTTATATGTGGGTGTTGGTTTATATCACCTCGTATGCATATATAAGTTATTAATATTTATCACTAATTACTGACATTTTACTAATAATTACTAATTTTTATTAACTGCAATATACTATTATAATTATAATATACAGAATGTATATTATATATACTAAGAATTACTAATAT
>NW_004949226.1:377028-381096 GCF_000317375.1 Microtus ochrogaster | reverse complement strand
ATCTTTTGGGAAGAAAGAAACAGTATACATTTGTGCCTTTATTGGGGAGTGAGTGGGACTTCTGAGAAAGACAAATACCCACCCCCTTAAGCAGACTCTTTGAGCAATTGACTATTAGATAACAAATTATTCCAAACGTGGAGGTTTGAAAAACAAATACTTATTACTTTATACCATTTTCACATGCGATGACTTCGGGAGCAGAATAGTAGCTGCTTCAAGGACTATCTGGAATGGAGCAGTTCAAACAACAGCCAGGTATTAAAAGTCAGTAAGATTAGCTTTAAGAATGCTCATCCATGAAGATGACCACAGCAAACTTTTCAAACGCTATATCATTTGTGTGGCTGTCCATAAAATAGCCTGTATGTGTCTTGTTCTTCACCAAAAGAACAGTAGCTGCATGTTCCACTCCATAGAGCTGCTTGCTCATTCTCATAGAACTGAAGCTGACTTCATCCAGAGTAATGAGCCAAGACAGAGCAAGGAAGGAGATAACATGTGTTCTTTAGCCTTGGCGTCAGAATTTCCACAGCATCCTATCGACTACCTATACTGCTGTTATGCAATGTGAGAAGAGACTATATAAGGCCTATCTGTTTTGAAAATTAGAGTTGACTGCTAAAAAGAAAGTTTCATGGTTGGGGCAAGATAGGTGGTAGTAAATAGCATAGTACTGCAGCAAACAAAAACAAAAAACAGGCCTGGAGACTCTTCAAACAGCTACTACATTTATGATGCCACCAACAAACAGCCATGAAATAAGCAGTTGGTGAGCCATGTTGCCTTTCAATAGCAGAGCTATAGATATAATAGGTGTTTGTGAAATTGAAAGAGTATCTGACTTAATTTATTATCTCCTGTCCCTTAGGAGTGTGATAAAACATACTCATAGTAAGAAGTCAAGTCAATTCAGATTTAGAATACATTAGTTATAGTTAAAAACATACATGTTGAAGCATAACTACTTTAAAAGTAAAGAGTTGGAGCTAGGTGATGCTTTTTAGGTATAGGATGTAGGAAAAATGACTGTGATGCTAGGAACATTTAGAAACTTGGAAGTCCTGTAGAGAGAGTGAACCTTGAAGTTCTGCTCTAGCTGATGCAAGATAAAACCAATGCTAGAATAATAACACAACAGTCACAGGGTAGATTAACTCGCTTTGTCCCAAGAACATATTACAAAATCCTTAATAGGGCAACTATCTATGCTGTGAGCAGGTAGACAGAATTTTAACATACTTACTTGTGGAATTATTTCAGACTTTGTCTATAGTAGATATCCAAAACATGTTTGTTAAATTTGAAAAGTATACAAACATTATATCAACATAGCCTTTTTCTAATCTAGGACCTGGGCACATGGCCAGAATAAACTTGGGCTCTCCAAAAGCCATCTGCGCTCTGGCCAGAGTCATCAATTCTCTCAAGTCCCTTCACTGTGAATAAAGTCTGGACAAACTTTGTGGGAAAATTTGACTCGCTGGTCCCCCAAAACTTAGAAGTGCACACATGTTATAGTGCTCCCAGTTTACCCCATGCCACCAGCCTACCCCATTATGTGTCACCAAATCTATCACCCATCATCCGTAAGTACCAAGACTGAGGGTGTGTGTAGTGTAGTGGTTGTGGTGAAGTGATGGACAATACATTAAACACTAGTAAAATAGTTTAACACACATATTTTGTTGTAAGCTTTTTCTTGGAACTAACATATGTAAAAGAGTCTATCAAGTAAAATAAATACAATGGGTTAATATTTTGATGATAAAATAAGCTAATTAAACTGATGATTATTTTCTCCAGAAACCATCCTTCCACAAAGCCTTTCTGCTATTGTCATTCCAAGAAAATCCATTAATCTAACTTATGATGCTATCTTACTTAGGTAGGAGGATGGAAACTGGGTGTTTAATCAAGAGTTAGATTAAATTACCCCATGAAGACATATTATTCTTTCTCATGCTTAACCCCAAACCTTCCTTGACTACCCATCAGGATGTAGGAAAAAGCTTAGGGGTAGTAATGTTTGGGAATAGCCTTTAATTACAATGCAAACACCTTCAAACATGCAGTAGACATTTTCATAAGATTGTGTGGAAGATCTGTCCATTGTCCAGGAGCCTCCTCTAGATGACAGAGAGCTCCACTTTTGGGCTTCATTTGTTTTAGTCTGTTCCTATATTTCTGTCAGTGAGTTATGTGTTGGTTCTGGGTCAAAAGTACAAAGTCATGACTGAAAAGGGAAAGATGCTACTTCAGTCATTCTGGAGATATTATTAAAGGTGTGGTCGCGATTATCTGCTGCCTTCCAACAGCTGTCTCAACTTGAGGAGTGTATTTCCTAAAGAAAATGGAACTTCCTTCCTCCTACGAAGTCTGTGTAAGATTTCTTTTTCCTCTTATGACATCATAAACCTTGTAAATGGTGCCAAGAGCACCAATGTTTGAATAGAAGGAAATCAAAATTTAAAAATAATTAGAATTTTTCTCAGGAAATAAAATCAAACCTAATAAAAATAAAGCTAATTTGCTGTTTGAAAATAAAAGCTCTCCATATAAAACATGTAGAAAATAAACAGGAATAATATTAAAGCTAGAATTTCTGTGGGATAGGAGTAGGTGTGGCCAAAATGCAATTTAACGTGGAGTTTAATAATGAGATTTAAATGTCACCAAAGTAAGGAGCTTAATTTGTATGTGTTGAGTTTGGAATGATTTCTAATTGGAAGTGTCAAGTTGGAGAGTTAAGGCCTTTGTTCTGGGAATTGAGTGACGGTCAGGATTTGTTTTCATCAGTGCAGATGTGGGAGAAAAGAGAATACACTGAAGGTGAAGTTCTATCCAACAATCCATCATCACCAGAGAATTAGTTAGCATGAATAAGCTAGCACGTCTTCTTAGGCTAAGCAAGCAGGAAATTTAAGTCTGTGCAGATGGAAGGAAGAATTTTAAGTAAATATGGGAGGGGGTACAAAACCAGACTGTGGAATCTCTCATTTGAAGACGTTGCTGCCAACTCTTTATGAGTGGCTAGAAAAAAGTATGGATAATTGGAACTGAGCAAACATGCCATCCTATAGGATTTAGTAGGCTATGATTACAGCAAAAAACACCAGACTTCCAAACATATTCTTGGAAGACTATAAATAAATATAGATCTTTTAAATAGAAGTGCTAATAAGAATCCTTGAAAGTGTATTTGACATTTAAGGGGCAGAGATACAGAAATCAGTTATAGACAGAAGCAGGTTCTTGATAATCGGAAAGAACCAGGGGGGAGATCAAGGAAAGCCCCTGGTGAATGGTGAAGGACATGAGAAGGAACAAGCTGGCATTTAAGTCTCTGACTACACACCTCATTTCACCCTATATTATTTGCATTTAAAGATTTATAGATTATCAAATACATACATATAATATACTGATCTCTGTGTGACTTAGCTGTTTTAAAGACATGGTATTAGGTTGGGATTCCAAGAATACAGATTAACTGTGTATTTTGAAGAAACCCCAATGCTCTGTTCACTACTTAGTCTTTTGTTTCTACTGTATTGATTCCTCACCCTTTTGTTGATACAAATACTCCAAGTTAAGAGTCCTAAGAAAATGGACAAGAAATACAAGACAAGGGTCAATGCTAAGAAGTGTTTGTGATTCCTAAAAGCCACATCTTGTTTTTTTTCCCTAATAAAACTGACATCATTGATAGTGGGCTCTCACTGGGGCTCTTCTTGGATATCCTGTTGTCCTGTGTAATAGGAATCTGCTGCTTTGGATTTGTAGGCGCATCTCCTTCACATTCTCCAACAGTTCATAGATGAGGTAGATGTTGGAACAGACTATCTCACGACCGTGATTCTGGGCCTTGGTAGTTGGGCTGGTCAGTCAGCCATCTTTCTTCCATTTGGCCATCCAGTGAGTTCTCCAGTGCGGCCTTCAGCAAGGGGTGTGTCCAGTTCTCCTGTTCTCAGGCCCTGCCACCACTCCCACCACCAGGGCCAGCGCCACTGCCTCACCCAGGCAAGGTGCAGCCCCCACCCCCTCACCCCACCCCCACGTCTCTCT
>NW_004949226.1:367808-376928 GCF_000317375.1 Microtus ochrogaster | reverse complement strand
CTCACTCCCTCAGGGCTGGCTCACCTGCCCTCTCAACAACAGGATTAGCTCTAGTGTGTTGTCCTGGCAGGGTGCAGGGTCCACTCTCTGGCTCTCTCCTGTGCTGAGGCTGGTGAGGGGCAGGGCTAGTTGTTTTACTTTTGTGACCCCAGGGCAAGGGGTGGGAGGAGGTCGACATCTTTTCCTCACCCATGCTTCCACATAGCAAAGGAGGTGGGGGCTCTGTCCGTTCTCTCTCTCAAGCCCTCCGGAATAACAGGGTCAGTTCTAGTGAGCTGTCTGGTGAGGTACATGCCTGCGGTGTACCGTGGGGCCATCTTTCTTGATTGCAGGATCCAGCTCTCCTGCTCCAATATCCAGGGCCAAGGCCAGTTGTCCCAGGGCCAGTGAGGGACAGGTCCAGCTCAACACAGCCCTCACATTTCAAAATGCGAGGTTTCTATCACACCTGGCCATGGATGTCAACTCAGACCCCAGTCACAGCAGGACCACAGACCCAGACATGGCCTTCAGCAGTAGCTCAGGCCTGGGTATCACCATGGCCCTGGTTGCAGGATATGCCTCCCAGATCAATATGGCCCTGGTAGCAGCATGGCCTTTAGACACCAGCATGGTCTAGGTGGCTGACTGGACCCCAGGCACTGTGTGCCCTTTGGTGGCAACATGGGCCAAGGACATCGAGTCAGATACTGGTTACTGTAGAGCCACGTGCCCAGACATGGCCCTCAGCAGGCGCCCAGGCCCAGAAGACACCATGGCCCTAGGTGACTATGCAGGTCACTCAGGCTGTATGCAGTGCACACTCGTCTGTGAATATAAAATGACTGTCAGGTGAATGGTGTGACGCATTGGGAAATACTACAGCTTCCACAACTCTGCTTCTTCTGTTTGTTTCATTTTGTTTGGGCTTTTTTCTCTTTTAAATGTTTGATTTTTGTTTGCTTGTTTTTTTGTCGTTGTTTGTTTTGGAAGGTTGCAAGGGCAGAGGGCAGCTGCAAGGGGTAGGGAAGTAAGTGGGATAGGGACCCATGATGTGCAATCTGCAAAGAATCAACAAAAGTTTTTTTTTTAAAAAAATTGACATCATGAAATGATTTTTGTTTAGTTACATCTTAAAGCCTGAGATAATTTGCCCCCGAGAATGCCCCACTCTTCACCGCAGCTCAGCTTGAGCTTGCCTTCTCCCACAATTCTCTTTAAGCAGAGTTCTTAACCTAAGCACGTGTGCTCTCACCAAGAGGAACCATTAACACATTACTGGCCCAGAACTTTTTATTTAACTGTACTTGGATGGACTACAGGACTTGCTTTTATTATTTCTGTAGATACTGGTGATCCAGTTGGCCTGGAGAATATGAGAATAACTGGCTTAGAAGAAAAATAATGCTTTTTATAGTTATAGCCACTAATTTCATGCTTGTATTATGCACTAAGTAATAAAGTCAGGATAGTTCTTATCCATCTTTCAGTGAGGGAACACACTGGTACAATGATAAACTTGAGCTGAATTAATGAAGTACTTCATTTTATCTCAAAACTGAGTTTTATTTCTGTGTCTATGGGAATTTGAGTGTCTATGTATGTGTTTCTGTATCTCTGTGTGTGCCTGTCTGTCTGTGTGTCTGTATATGTTAGTATGTATGTGTGTCAGTATGCATGTCTATGTGACTTTGATGTGTGTGAGAGAGAGAGAGAGTCACCTATTGTTTTGCAGGAGTCCATCTTCCTACTTGCAGTGTTAATCTCTTGCGTACCTTGAGGATAGGCTTGGGGATGTGAGACACTGAACCAGCTCCACAAATCTGTCTTCCCTTTCCATGGTTTCCACAATTTTTTTCTCTACCATTTTTGGTTTTCCAGGAATAAAATCTATGCATTGTATTAGTGACTTTTCTCTCTTTATGCTACAACACTGAGACCAAGGTAACTGAGAGAAGAAAGGATTTGCTTGAACTACTGGTTCCCGAGGAGTAAGTTCATCATGGCAGGGAAACATGACAGTGAGAGGAAGACATGGTGACAGGAACATGAGGCTGAGAGCTCAGATCTTCAAATGCAAGAAGAAAACATGACATAAAATGGGGTGTCCCCAGTGATTTACTTTCTCCAACAAGGTTCCACCTGCCAAATAGTCCATAATGTTCCCAAAGAGCATTCCCAACTAGGGACCAGGTGTTGAAATACAAGAGTCTACGGGGACATTTCCAATTCAAGGACCCACATACATGACCTGTTGTTGGAGCAGTTTTCAAATGTTCTTTCCTGACCTTGCTGTGCTGTATCTATACCTCCAGTCTCTGCCCTGAAGTATGTCTGCTTTGCCCTCAGTATGACTCTCTCACTCAAATCACAACCTTAAAGCCTACACTGTCTTTGAATAATTAACTTCAAACAGAGTAAGACCACAAAAAATTATATTATTTTTATACTGTAATTATACTCTATCTATACAAAATATTTCTATCTTATGTCTCAATATTTGTGTCTTCATAGGTCTGCTATACATTTTTGATATAGTACATCCTAAAACTACCAACTTCCCCCCCAAAAGCTGCTAACTGCTTACACATTTAGCTCCCTAAAATGGAACTTAGAACAAGTCATCTTGGGCATTCCTGATCTAGGGAATGCTGAAATCCGTACATAAGTAACCATGTGACTTCAGGTTTTCTAATGCCTGTGTAGCCAACAGACATCACCAGGATCTCCGAAATGCCCTTCTAGCTTTGAATTCCTCTGAAATTTCACAAGAATCCCACTCCATGGATCAACATCCTTCTTGCTCAGTAACACTAGCAGACCGGTCACATCACATGTCTCAACATGAAGTGATGCTCATTTTCACTGCAACCTCAGCACCTCTGCTGGTGATGCAGCATCAGTGCTATGACCTCTCTCCTGGGTGCAGACAGTGTTTCTCAGGTTCCTAAAACTATCTGATACATGATGGTCTCAAATCTTCTAAGGAGCAAGGTGAGCAAGGGCTAATCAATGTTTAGCTAGTTCTCTCCCTCTACTTTAATTTATATTCGGTTAAACACCTTGTTCCTGTAGCTAGCTGCATGGAATCACACCTGATGGAGATGTATAATCAACTCCTGAGATGGCTAAGGCCTGACCTATGCTATGATCACGCAATGATTATCAGCTGCCTGCATATGCGTGAACCAATGGGCAGTGCCCACCTGGCAGTTCGGGGTTGGCAGCCCATGCCTACTTAAGGGCTGGAGAGGTTTGCCCAGGGAGAGAGGGGAAGAGAGAGGCAAAGAGAGAGGAGAGAGAGAGAGAGGTCAAAAGGAGAGAGAGGGACAGAGAGAAGGAGAAAGAGAGAGGTCAAAGAGAGAGGAAAAAGGAGAGAGGGAAGGAGAGAGAAAGGAGGAGAGAGAGGGGAAGAGAGAGAGAAAGTGAATCAAGTCCTGGAATAAACTGCAATGAGAAGAGCTCCGGTGGTAGCATCATTCCTTGCTGGACGAGGTGGGGCGCGACATGTTCCCTGCTCTGTGCAGTGTGTAGGTGAATCTTCTATGACATAGCTATATATCAGGAAAGTTCAAAGACTGTAATCTTCTGTATCTCTGTAGTACCAAGAAAAGCAATTTGTACATAGGACGCATTTGGTGGAGGAGCTACTCAAACATTAAAGGTTAAAAAAGGATATTTATTAGTAAGAGGAAATAATTATATGCTATCATGGTGAAAAACAGGGAAAGGATGAGATCAAAATTAGCATATAAAAGAAATTAGTTAGCAGAGAGGAAGATGGAATGACCCACTCACCAAGCCCCACAATAGAGCATGGGCAGAAAAGTGCATGTTGTACAAATGACTACCAAGGATTCCAGACCACTGGTGTGGAGGTCGTAGAGCTTCCAACCTAAATTCTAGGTCTAAATTCCATCCTTTGGAAATGTACTCTATCTTAATAAACCGCTTCTACATATATATATATATATCCACCAGATCCTAATATCTGCCTACAACCCTTGGGACAAAGTAAACATATATAAAATGCTTGAACTGTAATTACTAGAAATTCTTAAGACCTAGTTATTTGTAGTATTAGGGATTAAACACAAGCCATCTCCCATTTGAGGTAAGAAGTCTTTATTTCAAAAGACTGTGTCCCCTGGATATCTGAAATTCAATCAACTAAGATCTGAAATATCAATCTCTGATTAAACTAAAGAGAACAATTTCGACATTTTAGTGGGAAAATAAGCCAATACTACCGTCTTTTCTTGTAAGTTTCAGTTGTTTATTGGGCAATGTTTTTAAATTTGCTGTGTGCATGCTCCCACTTCAGTGTGACATCAGCAGTGTAATCCTTTAACTCCTCCACAGTTGCATGCCTGGCTAGGGGCCACATCTTCAGGCCAACTAGACAAGGATCTGGAAAATAACAAGTGGGTCTTCAAAAACTGAAATCACTCATAACAAAACGTTTTCCTTTCCAGACAATAATAACAAATAATTTATAAAACCTGCTGTACTTCTTCATTCTTTGTTCCTGGCTATGAGATGTCTTCGGTTTGCTCAA
Source organism: Microtus ochrogaster (assembly GCF_000317375.1). Classification (NCBI taxonomy): domain Eukaryota; kingdom Metazoa; phylum Chordata; class Mammalia; order Rodentia; family Cricetidae; genus Microtus; species Microtus ochrogaster. Next base: position 372,391 of record NW_004949226.1, on the reverse strand, counting down.
ATACCAGGCTTGTACTTAGCAATGCATTGCCCTCCATCTTGGGAAGAAATGAGAGGAAGTGGTCTGGAAACACACAATCACACTATAATGTGAGTTTGACTCCTAAACATCCCAGAACCAGCCATGCCAGCAAACTGTCTGGTGTCATTAAGCCAATCTCTTTTCTCTTTAAAAAGGGAATAGAAATCTACCACACCTTGTTATTGTGAGAATTAAAAAAGTGAAATACCAAAAGCATTTAGCATGCAACTATATACAGAGAAGAAAGAGGGAGAGAGGAATGGAGAACAGTCGGGTCCTTTTACAAAACAAAACAAAACAGAAAACAAAAACTATTCTTACAATTTTATAATTTAAAAATGTGCGAAGTTGAGGGAGACAATCATAAAACTAGTAATAGAATTACATTACATTTTTGAAAAATATGAGTGACCTATGATGAAATGAAGAATGAGGGGTCTAAAAGAAATGATTATTATCAGGAACACAGTTTCCCACAATTTCCATAAATGCCATTCTCAACCTGAACATAAGAGGTGAGACCAGCTTCCTTGATAATTATGGTGAGCCTGAAAAAGGTTCAGATTTGTGAAGGTAGAGCCATGTGAAGCCATGGGAAAAAAAAGATATCCAGTTGTAACATCTGTGAAGTCCCAGATGCTAGACACATCAGTGAGGAGGTAACGTCACACTGTCCTAGCACACTGAGTAACATTTAGAACTGAACAGTTCCAAATGTCCTTTGGTCTTTCCCTTGCTTCATTGCCCCACCAATAGTGAGGTCCTGTGTGCTTCCAGAACATCCATGCATCATCGGAGCTGCATTAGTCCATCAAATGATGCACTTGTTCAGAAAGATGCATGTGACTCTCCTAAAGTTCCAGCCAACATCAAAGAGCACCAAGCAAGATCCACTTCAACAGATCATAATTTATCCTGGCAGCTGGACAAACAAAAGCAGAGTGACGCATGAGCTAGCTTAAGGAAACTCCAGTCCTCGCAGACTGCTCACTGCATTGCTCCTAAATACTTCTAAATGGGTCAGTGAGAAGAACATCACGGCCATAGTAAGGCAGAAGAAATAAACTCTCTGTAGCAAGCTGAATTTGTCCTCTAAACGCCTTCAAGTTTCTCCTTTCATTTAACTGTGTTTCAGCTGAGAGTGAAAAACAAAATCGTCCTGGTTTTGTAGTGGTCAGCAAGTTCAGTGACTCACACTTTGACCTGGCCCTGGGACAACTGTGGGTCTCTTCCAGGTGGTTCTTGGCACTGCCGATGTGGCTGCTCATACCATGTGTTTTGTCTTGGAGACTGGAGGAATAACAACAATGACCCCATCTCCAAGAGAACCACGGCTTCACTCTGGCAGAGGTTCTCATCCAAATGCCCTGAGATTCGGAGCTCAAAAATGACAAGGAGTTCCCAGGCCCCAGGTCATCCTGCCTTTCTTTCCCCAGCATTCAGTGAGGAGATAATCCTCAAACAACTCCCAGATCAGCAGCCCGGCTGAGGCAGGGCTTCACCTTAGAACTGATCTCTCCTAAGATCTGAGCTACACTTTGTTGTATAGATAGCTTTGCCATCTGGAACCACAGACAAACAACCACCTTGGTTGACAGCAAGGATTTCTTTGTGCTTGTATATATATATCATTGTACCCACAATGCTTTCGGGGAAAGGAATTTACCAGCTGCCTTTTTTCTGAGGCAAAGTAATAAAAAAGCAGAAACTAGCATTTCTGTTTTGATATATAAAGGTGTGTGTAATAATTTTCTTCCCTTTCTGATGTGGAATATTAAAAATATGTTTAAATATTACAAATAAAGAAATTTTACTATTAAGTGTTGATTTTCAGGGTCTAAAATTTTCTTTTCTCTATTTTCTTTTGCTAAAATTATTTGTTTATGCAAGAGCTAAATATGAACCCGCAGATAAAATCTCACAGACATTGTCTCATCTAATAAAGTGAACACTCTCTGCTGACCTGCTCTTTTATAGATGCTGGGTAAAGTTAAGACCATTATTGTGAGCAGGGTGGTGATCGTGCACGCCTTTAATCCCAGCACTTGGGAGGCAGAGACAGGCGGATCTCTGTGAGTTTGAGGCCAGCTTGGTCTATAAGAGTTAGTTCCAGGACAGGCTCGATATCTATAGTGAAACCCTGTCTCAGAAAAAAAAAAAAAAGACCGTTATTGTGGCTGCTCTTATAGGTATAACATTTAATACACTGCTAGACAAAAATGTTAATTTGTATTTTTTAACAATTTACCTTTGAGAAGTATCATAGAAATAGCTACAGCAACAGGAAATTTCAACAATATTTAAAAACGCTCTTCTGAATTAGAAACAAATCCTGACTGTCGCTATTACTCAGTCATTTCAATCAAGAGACTCCAGAAAAACTAAGGACACACACACACACTGCAATCATGGTCATGGTGCAGATCCTAGGGAATGAAACAGGAAGGGTACTAACAAGCTTATAACAGCAAGTAAATAAGGACAGCATCACAGAGAGGAAGCATTTTATATGAATCACAAGGTAAGTATAGTTTTTTTTTCCCGATTTATTTCTTTTTTTTCTTTTTTTTCTTTTTTCTTTTTAATTTATTTATTTATTAAGGATTTCTGCCTCCTCCCTGCCACCGCCTCCCATTTCCCTCCCCCTCCCCCAATCAAGTCCCTCTCCCTCATCAGCTTGAAGAGCAATCAGGGTTCCCTGACCTGTGGGAAGTCCAAGGACCGCCCACCTCCATCCAGGTTTAGTAAGTTGAGCATCCAAACTGCCTAGGCTCCCCCAAAGCCAGTATGTGCAGTAGGATCAAAAACCCATTGCCATTGTTCTTGAGTTCTCAGTAGTCCTCATTGTCCGTTATGTAAGTTCGGTTTTATCCCATGCTTTTTCAGACCCAGGAATTCTTGGTGAATTCCTGAAAGATCATCCCCATTGTCTCAGTGTGTGGTTGTACCCCTCGCGGTCCTGAGTTCCTTGCTCGTGCTCCCCCTCCTTCTGCTCCTGATTTGGACCTTGAGATTTCTGTCCGGTGCTCCAATGTGGGTCTCTGTCTCCTTTCATCGCCTGATGAAGGTTAATATTCAGGAGGATGCCTATATGTTTGTCTTTGGATTCACCTTCTAATTTAGCTTCTCTAGGATCGAGAATTATAAGCTCACTGTCCTTTACAACAAAAAGTATATGCTCAACTATGTTCATAGCAGCATTGTTTGTAATAGCCAGAACCTGGAAACAACCTAGATGCCCTTCAATGGAAGAATGGATGAAGAAAGTATGGAATATATACATATTAGAACTCCTACAGCTGATAAACACCTTTAGTAATGTGGCAGGTTACAAGATCAACTCCAAAAAATCAGTTGCCTTCCTATACACTAAGGATAAAGAAGCAGAGAGGGAAATCAGAGAAGCATCACCTTTCACGATAGCCACAAATAGCATAAAATATCTTGGGGTAACTCTGACCAAGGATGTGAAAGATCTATTTGACAAGAACTTTAAGTCTTTGAAGAAAGAAATTGAAGAGGACACCAGAAAATGGAAGGACCTCCCTTGCTCTTGGATTGGGAGGATCAACATAGTAAAAATGGCAATTCTACCAAAAGCAATCTATAGATTCAATGCAATCCCCGGTAAGTATAGGTTTTAAACAAAGAAAGAGCGTGGATTCAAAGCAGAAAGGATGGAGAAATACCTGTGGAAGCTGATGAGCAAAATGATCTTATTAAAAGCTAACATATACAGGGGGAGATAGAGAGTTGAGGTGGAAAGGTAGTAAATATCACACCCCAATTAGAGAAGGACAATGTCCTAAGAAACCAAATCGAGCCTTCATTTCCTAGCACATGAAGAGGTAGAGAAATCCTAATCAGACGAAGGGTACAGCATCCATGATTCAGCAGATAACTCCTGACAACACAAACAATGTGTTGATAGGAGAAGCCCTAAGAATATGTTTTAAAGGGATGTTGTAATGATTCAGATGAGAAATCGTGAGTACTAAAACCTTAGTCAGGGAAACACAGGCAGGGTCTATTTCAGGCAGCATCAGGGTTAAAAGGTCAAGATGACACAGGAAAGCTGAGAGGGAGGGGCTTCTGATCTTAACTGGGATCATGTTGAAAGATGTTTGAAAACAATCCTACCTCTAAGAACAATTCTTTTACAATCTGAAAATAGTATCAGTTAATTAGGGGACAAAGCCCAGCTCTCAGTCTTCAAGGAGTGAAGGATATAAAAGCAGTAGATGCAGGCCTGTTGGTGAGAGATTTATAGCCTACCGGGCCAGTCAGGAATGCTGTTTTTCCCCCACACATTAAAATAGTTTGTTTGTTTCCAATCTATAATATTCTTAGAACAAAATAACATTAGTTTTAGTACCTGTTCACAATACAAAAAAACAAACAAACAAAACTGAAAATAAAAACATGAAACATAAAAAGCACCAATTTGCTAAATAAGTTAAAGGACAGTGAGCTTATAATTCTCGATCCTAGAGAAGCTAAATTAGAAGGTGAATCCAAAGACAAACATATAGGCATCCTCCTGAATATTAACCTTCATCAGG
>NW_004949226.1:366872-367408 GCF_000317375.1 Microtus ochrogaster | reverse complement strand
ACAAGGTCTCAGCCCAAGCTGGTTTCACCTGTTCTTGCTAAGGATGACCCTGAGCTCCTGATCCTCCTGCCTCTGCCTCATGAGTGCTGGGATTACACCTTTCTTTTATTTAAGGAATTCTGCCCAACTTTGCTCCCTCATCACTGGGGAGAACACGTGCATAGTGTATGCAAAGCCTCACTTCCATCCCTAGTATCACATACACAAATGTCTTTGGTTTGGGATTTTTTTTTTGTTTTCTTTTGTTTTTTTCCTTTATTTTTATGGCGGGGCTCCTTTTGTGAGTATGTTGTAAATCATTGATAGATTTTTGTCTTTATATTTCTGGAACTGATAAAATTCCTTGACATGTACTTTCTGAAAACCAAATTTCCCCAGATATTTGTTCTTTTTTCAAAACTGTACCAAGAAGGTAAAGGTCCCTGCCATTGGAAGTAACATTAATTCTTGAACTAGTCAGATATTCTTTTTATCTTCTTTAATCTTAATGAGAAATGTTTTCATTGGGAATGTTTATATTCAAAAATTATTATTAT
>NW_004949226.1:359775-366757 GCF_000317375.1 Microtus ochrogaster | reverse complement strand
CGTGCGCCACCACCGCCCGGCTATTCAAAAATTATTATAATGCCGTGTGGAACTGCACAGTAGAAAGTACCTGGCAAGGTTAGTCAAGATGACAGTAAGCATAAGAAGGCTGCACTAGCAGAACAATTATAGCTATCTGATGTTATTGAGTCTTTATGGTGCTAAGAACAAAGCCATTGTGTGTTCAGAGGGAATGAAGAGGCAAGTTTCCATTCATCTGCATCATATGTGAGAATTGTCAAATATGTTTGTGTTTCTCTATCTTAATTTCCTTGTCAAAACTAAGGCAAACAAACATCTTTACCAAATTCCATTTCAATCTCTCTTTGAGATAGACTCTACCAACTACGTGCCCACAAATTATAACCACTAGAAAAAGTAATAAGAAATCCTTCTGAAGGTGTCCTCCTTTTGGATATATGAATGGTACTTTAAGGATAGAGGCAATCATCCATACAATATGAGAAAATAAAAGTGAAATCTAAAACTCTAGTCAAAGCACACTCATTTCAAAGAAAGCAGCTTCAGGAAAAATAGAGGAATATGAGAAAGGGGAGAATAAGGTGAAAAGAAATTGGAACAAATTAAGTGACAAAAATTTGTTTGTTTTGATACAATTTTGGTGTATAGAAAAATTAGAGAAACCGTTCACAATTTGGGATAGAAGAGCCAGGTGGTGCTTGTGCTCACTTTTTCATCCCAGCAATTGGGAGGCAGAGGCAGGTTGATCTGAATTCTAGTCTAGCCTAGACTATAGAGCCAGTTCCAAAACAGTTGGGACTAAAATGGCATCTCAAAAAATAGATAGATGGTAAAAGAGATAATGCAGACAGACTTTTCTTGTGGACCACAAGCTCCCCAGGAATAACACAGAGACTTGTTAATTATGAAAACTCGGCCAATAGCTTAGACTTGTTTCTAAGTAGCTCATATAACTTAAATTAATCCATATCTTTTAATTTATGCTCTTTTACATGGCTTAGTTATGATTACTCTGTCCTGTTCATGTTGTTTCCTCTCCATCTGGTTGACAACTCCTCTTTCTTCTTTACAGAGCTCTCTGTCCCCAGAAGTCCCACCTAAGCTTTTCATGTCTAATTAATGGCCATTCCACCCTTCATTAAACCAATTACAAAGACACATCTTTACACAGTGTAAAGGTATGTTCCACAATAAGATAAGAAAATAGAATTAAAGAAATAAGAAAGGTTTGGTGAAAATATTAAATGGCCTTTGTCATTTCTCAAGGTAAATAAGGTGAAGGATAGTCAAGACTGACCTTCACAGACAATGCAACCATACCATGAGCTGAGAAAAAAAGGAATAGAGAAAAGTATCTTCAAGTCACCAGGGAGAAAGGTAGTAATTAGAAAAGAAAGAATAACTACTTGTAATTTATACTTAGAAATCACACAAATCTGAAGACAATGGACAGTCATCACTAAAATAGTGAAAAGTCCCACCAACTCAAAATTCTTTGTCATAGTGCCTCACGCCTGGAATTCCAGTACTCCAGGAGATGAGTCAGAAGGATTTTCATCAGTTCAAAGTTAGTCTGAGATGTTCAGTGAGATTCAGGATAGCCTGGATCACAGAATGAGATCCTGTCTCAAAATTAAAATAAGAAGGTGGAAATAAATATATTCCAGAGAGAAACTGGAATAGAACCTAGTTGTAGTGCTGTTTCTCCATAAGCAATACTTAAATATACATAAATCAAAATGAAATAAACAGTGCCAAAGCAAGGTCAGTTCTCCAGGAGGAACAAAATTGGAGAGAGAGAGAGAGAGTGGCCCAGGAGTCTAAGAGTTTGTGTCAAATGACAGACAACCCAAAATAAGCTCATTTTCCCTCAACTACATACACTAGTTTGCACAAACACAAACCAGACAAAATCCACACAAAGAAGAGGAGGCAGGCATGAAGTTACACCCCTAGATAAAGTAGCTATTAAACATTTAGTAGCTGTTTGGAGAGGGAAAATCAGTTTTTCTTACTGGTATAATACACGGTATACCAATCACACCAGGGAAGGCCTCACACCCAAGAGCAGCTGAACAACACAAATTGGACTCAGTGGATTTATGAAGAAGGAGAGCAAACATGAATCTTGCTGCAGGGAGGTTTACAGCTAGTAACTACCCGCCTACTGGAGCATGGCCTCAAAGACTGTTAACCCGGATGTGGAAGCGGGTTAGGCCCTTCTCTCCTCCCCCTGGACCCTGTTTTGCTGATTCGGTTTGTTTTGGATCTCATCTTCAGCCATCGTTCAAGCAGAGAATCCTGATATATAAGTTTTTACCCCTTATTAAATGCCTGTCTATTTCTTAGTTCTGAGCTAGATTCCTTTTTTTTAAATTTATTTATTTATTAAGGATTTCTGTCTCCTCCCCGCCACCGCCTCCCATTTCCCTCCCCCTCCCCCAATCAAGTCCTTCTCCCTCATCAGCTTGAAGAGCAATCAGGGTTCCCTGACCTGTGGGAAGTCCAAGGACCGCCCACCTCCATCCAGGTTTAGTAAGTTGAGCATCCAAACTGCCTAGGCTCCCCCAAAGCCAGTATGTGCAGTAGGATCAAAAACCTATTGCCATTGTTCTTGAGTTCTCAGTAGTCCTCCTTGTCTGCTATGTAAGTCCGGTTTTATCCCATGCTTTTTCATTCCTTTTTTAAGCGTCCGATCTCACAACCATCAGAAGCTGAATTGTATGGAGGTAAAAATAGAGCTGGGAGTAGCGGTAGATAATTTTATCAAAGTACATTGTATGAGATTCTCAAAGAATTGATAACATATTATTTTAAAATTTTTCCAACTAGCTTTTTAAATTTCCTCATCAAATTCTCTTATCTCTTCGCCCTCCTACTCTTCCTCATTGCCCCTCTCTTTCTCTGTCCCTCTGTCCTCCTCTATCTGTTCTCAGTTGACTTAATTTCTACTTCATACTCTTTCCTGACACGGTCTTCTGAAATTCCCTGGGGTTAGTACATACCTCCCTGTATTCCACAGTATTAGGATTTGTTACCAACTCATAAATATTTTCCTCAGATATATGTTACTTAGTAAAGAATTAAAAATTAATATGGATAAATTTATATTTCATTAATTTAAGGTAAAGCAGTAAAATAAGAAAATATATTTAATTCTGAAATGTTCCCATTATGAAAATGAGATTTAATATAGCCAACATAGGGACCAGACCAAAAACAATTTAGATTGAGCTTGGCTTTAGTTTTAGGTTTTAACTGTGTTCATTTTTTGTTATTTGCTTATAGAATTAAAATTAATGTTTGCTTCTTAAATGTAATCAAATTTGAATAAGAAATGTGTATTTTTCCCACCAAAAAAAGAATTCACAAATAAGTGAGTTATCATATTTGTGTTGTGTGTGAGAATGGTTGCAGAGCTCTCACAGAGCAAATGTTAACACTAGAAGAAAGCATTCCCAAGAGAAAGCCAAAGAAAAAAGTCATGGATAACAAAATTCAGAATCTCAGGAGGTTACATAGAACCTCAAAAATTAGGGGAAAAAAAACAAGTGAATTCATGAGAAAAGAAAATTATGAATTTTTGATATTTTCAGAATACAGCTTCGTTCATCTTACGAACATGAAGGCAAATGCACAAAGGATTTATCGAAAGGACCTATGACTCATTCCTTTAACTCAGCTGCTTATCGTGCAGAGATCAGTCATAAACATGGGAAAGTTTGAGAGCAGATTTGAAAGTTCAGAACTAGCATGTTTGAACACTCACACATCTGATGACAAGTTGGAAAAGCTCTCCTGGATCTTAGCATTGTTTCCTGTGACTTTGACACCAGGTTTCTATTTGTTACTAAACTTTGGCTTGTAGTCAGAGTTAAGGGCAATGGTAGGTGTAAATCACCAGACTCTTTAATCCAAAGAAAATATTATTTTTGAACTGGATTTTAGACTAGACCTTTGCCTGCTCTCAGGCTGAGTAGTATAACACATCTGTTCAGAAAAGCACTGTTTATTTTATCCTATCTCCTAATTTTGTGCTCAAGAACGATTATGACAATACTGGGAAGAGGTCTGGGTTTTCTGCTCTGTATTCTAGGGAAGGAAGGTTTTCTGAATACGCAAGAGATATATGACCGAACAGAAATAGTGTGGTATCGCAACATGTGAACTTCAGTTTTGGGCGTGTGTTCATACGTGTGAGTAAGTGTGGAGATATCCATATGTATACACATGCTCGTGCATGTGGATACAAGAAGTTAACCTGAGATGTCAACCTAGTTCCTCTGTCTACTTGGGTTTTGTTTGGTTTACTTTAACTTGTTCTGTATTGAGGCAGGGTCTCTCACTGGCCTGGAACTCCCCAGTTTGGTTAGACTGCATAGTCAGAGAACACTAGGGCTTTGTCTGTCCCTGTCTCCCACTTCTGAGATTACATACATGCACCATCATGCCAAGTGTTATTTTTATCTTGGGTTTTGGGGGTCAAAAGTTAAGTTCTTATGTTTGGACACTAACCATAGTCTTGAAAAAGCCACAAGCCCAGCATTACATCAGTTTTCATAATTGTATTCAGGGAACACAAACGATTTGCTTTACATTTCAGCCTCAAACTCAGTCAGCATACCTTGTCTTGAAGACCAATGAAGGATGATGAGGAACAAGATGAGTGGAAGGTGAAGGGAAGAAAATAACTGTCCCTGCTCATGTTTGCCACCCTACTGTTTCTCCATCACTCATGAAAATGGCACATAGAGTCAGCACTCTCCCAGGGGAAAAAAATCACACACTATGAATATATTCTGATCAGTAGGAGTGTTGCAGAGGCAGAGGCAGAGACAGAAGTCAAGTTAGTCTGTGTATGGAAGCAATTTATAGCATAAACTTTGCAGACCACGGAAAGAGAACAGCCTGTGACTTGTCACACAAGCAGAGCACATTCAGGTGGCAAGGGGGCACTGTTAATAATTTTGCCAGGAGTGATGTGAATTAACCCAATGTAGGATGCACAGTCAACATATAGAGGAAAGGATTTTATCTATAGTCTTCTCTAGGCTAAGAACAGTGGGGACTACATGACTTTCAGAATCTTTGCCCAAGATTTGATTTTCATTTCAAAAATTCATCTGTGAGGAAGGATCAAGACCACAACATGGATGTAAGCTCTCTCTCCAAAGTTTATCCTTACTATGACAGGTCTTTTGATAATTGCCGCTTTTACCAATGTGTCAGTTCTACGGTTACACTTACCTTAATAATACCCTAAGACAAAGCCAATGAAAAGAATGTGATTGCTTTGCCTTTACATGTCACTGGACAATTAAACTGAATTGAAAATATTTGAGGATGATGCAATTAGCAATGGTGAAAAAAAAACATCTTAAAATCAATACCTCATATTTAAGGGAAAAATGTGTTCTTGAAAAACAATTTTATTTTACTCATTTTTAAATACGCATATCTCTAAAACATTAACAAAACACAGTTATAAAAATAAATTAAAATCAAAAGTTTAAAGATAAATGCTTTCCTTGCATTTTATTCAAACTCTCTCCCTCCTGTCCCGCCCCCTTCTGCCTGCCCTCTCCCTCCTATGCTCTTTCTATTCCATCTAGTTCAAATTTTACATAATGTATTACATCATTTACTCATATCACTAAAATATCTTTATAAACATTATTTTAATTGCTGGCTAATGTGTTATCATATGGAGATATCATATCTTAGTAACTTTTCAATTGTTGAACATGTGGATAACAACTTTGGCAAAATACTTCTTTATAGTAGATTCTGAGAAGTGGAGTTACATTACAAGTAGATAAAAACATTTAAACATCTTACAAGACGCTGCTTTCCAGACAGCTTAAGTATCGTGCTATCACACTCGTCTTGCATGAGACGGTCCTGTCACCTGTAATCATAAAGGATTCTCTGACTATAAGCAATCTATAAAGTTTATCATCATTTTCTTGGTAATGTAGTTCATAATTTGTGTAATTGCTCTTTGGACAATAGAATATATTTTTTTTATACTTAGTTACCAACTTTCTCAGGGGCTCTTACCAAGTCTTCTATGCCACTCTTCATCTAGCTGCTCATCAATAAACTATATAAACTATTTTGTTTTCCTTGGTCATCAGTGTATTAAAAACATGTTAAAATTTACAATAATTTTATTATATTCAAATGTTAGTTTTGTTTTTTCCATCTTTGGGTTACAGTTTAGGCCATATCTTTAGCAGTAAATATATTTTATATCACTTTTTCCTAATTGTTTACCATATCTTTGACCATTTTCTTCCTTTTTTTAACTTAGAAGTTTTCATTTTGTCCAAATACATCACCTTCATTTAGCCAGTAAGTTCAAGTAGTGCACAGAATTGGATTTAGCTATCAGCAAAGTCTGAAACATTTACTTTTCATAATCTGATCCTTTTGCATATATTATTAAATTCATTATTGCCTCGGTCATTTGTGTAATAGTACTTTCCCAATGTTTCTTTTTACTTCATGTTTTTTGAAATGTGAATGTGTTTATGCTACTAGATATCTTAAGTCTAGTAGAATAATTTTCAAAGACAGTTTTCAAACTCTATGTAACAACTGGTAAAAACAGTGATCATGAATTTGAAAAAGAGCGGGGAAGATACATGGAAGGGTTTGGAAGAATGAATAGAAAGGAAGAAATGTCTACAATTTCTATCATCTAAAAGTAGGAATCAAGATCTTTGGATGCAATCTGAGCATCCCTCCACCAGAGTTTCAGCCTAAAGTTCTTATTTTCACTCTGTCCCTTCCCTTCCCCCCCTGAAGCTCCCTGTGTGTCACAGGTCACAGATAATGTGAATTCTTGGCCTCCCAAACTGATCACATGAGTTAATTCTAATAATAATTTTCTTTTTATTCTCTCTATGAGCATGCCTAGATAAAAGAAAGGAATAGATGATTGATAGATAGAGATAATAGATATATAGGTGGTAAATATATGATAAATAGTAGATAG
>NW_004949226.1:346726-359162 GCF_000317375.1 Microtus ochrogaster | reverse complement strand
AACAAGGACTTCTTGAATTTTGCATACAAATGTATGGAAATAGAAAACACTATCCTGAGTGAGGTAAGCCAGACCGAAAAAGAGGAACATGGGATGTACTCACTCATATTTGGTTTCTAGCCATAAACAAAGGACATTGAGCCTATAATTAGTGATCTTAGTGGCTAATTCTTACATCTTAATTTGACCCATTTCTATTAATCAGTGTATATTGCCACATGGCATTGGCTTATCAGCAAGATTCTAACCAGCGTCTGTCTCAGGAGGAGGATCCATGGCGTCTCTCTGACTCTGCTTTCTTCCTCCCAGCATTCAGTTCTGTCTTCTCCACCTACCTAAGTTCTGTCCTATAAGGGGCGCAAAGTAGTTTCTTTATGAAATGAAAATGAAAGCAACACAAAGACAGAAGGACCTCTTATACCATTGTGTGTGTGTGTGTGTGTGTGTGTGTATGTGTGTGTGTCTATAAATGTTTCCAATTAGAAATCTAGCTACACATTCAGTATTTTTATTTAAATTTGGAAGTACCATTTTGGTAGAATCTTTAGCAGAGTTGAATATGATATGTTATGTTGTAGTAAGAGCTGCGGGCCTCTTCCCACAGCCTGGCTCCTGGCCGCCCGGCTAGCTCAGTTGGTAGAGCATGAGACTCTTAATCTCAGGGTTGTGGGTTTGAGCCCCACGTTGGGTGCCACTCTGTTGAAGGAGCAGCGGGGCTGTGTCCCACAACCCGGCTGCCCACATGGCTAGCTTTATACCCAAAATAATTACATGGAAACTATGTTCTTTTAAACACTGCTTGGCCCGTTAGTTTTAACCTCTTATTGGCTAGCTCTTACATATTGATCTAACCCATTTCTAATATTCTGTGTAGCACCACGAGCTGGCTTACCAGGAAATATCTTAACCTGCATCTGTCTGGAGTGGGAGAATCATGGTGACTGCCTGTCTCAGCTACTTTCTCCCAGCATTCTGTTCTGTTTATTCCACCCACCTAAAGTCTGGCCTATCAAATGGGCCACGGCAGTTTCTTTATTAGCCAGTGAATGACCTTCCTCCATGATTATGTTTCTTGTAAAACTTTAAAATATAGTATGATGAATAGTAGACTTCCTTTTCAATATAATTACATATAATAAAACATCATGATCAATATGTACTTATTATAGATGAAGGATTCCTTCAGGATGGTCCCCTGCCATCCAGCTCTCTACAGCCAATATCACATTTTATGGTTTTTCCATAGTATTATTTGATATAGTTTTGCAAGTCAATGACAGCTTGGTGGATTCTGTGGCGTGTGTTCTGTCTGACTTGTAATACAATTTCAATCCTACCATTGACTCTTTAACTTAGAGCGGATCTCACAGGCCATGATCAAGCTTGGTTGGTTCTCATTCTTTTCAGAAATGCCAGGGTCAAATGTCAGACATCCAGGACAAGTGATTCTATTAATCTAATAGCTTCTGTGGTACCTAACTTCGTGTGTCGACATATCTAAACTATCCTGCTTAGTTGTTTGGTCAAACATTAAAGGTGTGGTTGCAGTTGCCTTTCCCAGAAGTGATAATCACTTACAGTCATTTGACTAAAGTAGATTAACCTCTGTGATGTGTGGCATAGCAGCTAGTTGTAGGCTTAAGAGTGAAAACTGATGTTGCCTGCTCCCTGCAAAAGAAAAAAAAAACTGAAATATGCCTTAAGTTTGCACATAAATTTTTACTTGAAGTTTCAGCTTGCTGATTTGCCTATCCTACGTGTTTTCGATTCAAGAGTTGCAAAATCAACTCTTGCATGAAGTTCCACTTATCAGCTTGTTATATAGATATGGGCTCTTAGTCCAGATAATTGTATAAACCAATCATTTAAAATCAATCTCTAATACACACACACGTACATATACACATATACTTATGTGTTTGGTGTATTATTTTCTTTTCCTCATTACCTTGACAAAGCATTTGATGAAGGCACCTTTAGGAGAGCGGGGTTCTTGGACTCACAATTCAAGGGTGAAGTCTATTACTGAAGAGTTTAATGGTGGAAGAGCATGAGGTAACATTGCATCCACTGTCAGGGGGCAAAGAGAGCAAAAACTGGTGTTCCACTTGCTTTCTCCTTTTGATTCAGTCTGGGACCCAGGCTATAGATACATATCCAGTTTGTCTCTTTGAATGCCCAGGTAAGTTCACTCCCAGGAACCTTTTCCCAATGCCCCTATTCTGACATCAGGAGCCATCTATCCAATGTGACAATCTCCATCAGCATAACTAACATAACTCCATATTTCATAACCATTTCATAGTCATGTGCTTAGTAGAACATTGAATTCACCTGCATGATAGTGAGTCTCCAGAATCTGTGGTTTTGTAAACCTTGGAACATGTCTTGAGTGGCAGGGAAGGAAAATGGAATAAGCCTCTCCTACACAAGTGGAAGAATCACAGGTGAGCAGAGCTGTGACAATATGATGTGGAAACTCTACCAAGAGGATGGAAAGGCTTGCGCTGCTATATCTTTAACAATGCTTCATTCTTAAGTAGACAACTGTACTTGGAACATAAAGATTAAAACAACCCACGACTTCCTCAGACAGTGCAATTTATCTAAATATGAGGTACCACAGGAGACATCATCTCAAAGCCTTCCTCTTGCGGGATTATTCTCAGTGAACTCAAGGATCACTTACCATCATTTTTTTGGAGGTCTATGTTTGAAATTCCCATAAAGCTGGTTTCAGCTCTATTTGCTTTCTTGGATGCCATGAGAAACAGCATTTTCCTGGCATTTTTATTGAAAAAACTTTTGGCTCAGGCTGTGTTGCCTTCTAGCCACAGGGTGTATGCACAGAGACTGGGTGAGGGAGAGGAGAAAGAAAGAGACTGCAGGCTGGCAACAGACTCCTACAGGGAAGTGCATTAGTACAAGCTACACACAACACTTTCCCAGGCCCCTTTAATTGGGTTTCATCTCAGTCAGAGGAAGGGACATAAAGAACTGTCAGAACCACTTGCTTCTAGAAAATTGTGCCTCGGGGCCCTCTGCCTACCGTTCTCACTGATGTGCGAGAAAGCATTATCGCTTATAATACATTTGCAGGTTTTTCTTAGGTTTAATTAGCAACTGGGTGATTTAATTTTAAGTAAATCCTCTGACTTTTACTCACCATTTTCAAGTTGTTAGGGCCCTGAAAAGTTTGATAGAGGAGAGGAAGGAGGACAGAGAAAGAGCTTTGTCACCAGGCACTGTTTGTGTTAAATGTGCAGATGAAAACAGATGAATCACACATGCCCTTCTCTTGCTATCGAAAATTCTGCGGTGCCTAAAGAGCCAGGCACAACTTCCTGGACCTCTTTGCTCAACTTTTGGAAACTTTTCTCTCTCCTGCAGTGTGTTTTTCCTTGCCCTTGCCTTGTTTGGTAACTTGACAGCTACTCTAAGCCAAGAATCCCAAATAGTTTTAAACATTACTTGGTGACAAGTTGTTCCAATTTTGAAAACATGAAGAAACTAAAAGGCAAAGATATAAAAAGATCATGCAGACAGCTAATATATAAGAACTACAATGGCCATCCTTCTTGGTACCGTCAAAATTGTTCATCATAATAAAATATATATGCATAAATATGTACATGGATATATTCATGCATATACATGTATGTATATTAATATTTTCTATATATATCAATACTTATATAGATACCAATAATATAACATATGTATGTTGTAACAGAGACTACAGAACCAGAGAGAGCTAGTGTTGTCTTAACTCTTATTATTTGCTAGTTGTAAAAAGGGGGCAGGAGATTTAACCTTTTGATCCTTAACTTTCTTATCTTTAAAAACTAGAGAATAATATCCACCAAAATGTTGTCATGAGGATAAAATTTAATAACATCCACAAATCATCTAGCAGGAAACTTAGCTCATAACAGGAACATAACATCAGTGTTGTTGTTGGTTTTGATAAAGCTTCCAGACTTGCCCAATCAGATAGCTGGAGAGGTGATCTCCCTTTGTGTAGTCTAGCATCTCTCCTCTCCCCCACTGTGACTTCAGTGTCCTCACTGTGGAGTAATCCCAAGGCAAATGGTGTTTGGCTAGCTGAATTCCCAAACAACAAGCACCATTTCATCATTAACTCATACTTCTCCTTCATGCTGGCTCTTGCATCTCCGTGGGCTACTGTCCTCGATTTTGTAAATCATCAACACAATGGGGGGAATGCATGTCCATTCTTATAATCTTTATTTCAATTGCTTTATAGAATTGGCTTTTCCCTCTCTCCCACTGCACCAATCAATTATGCTAGAATAATACAGTCTGTGAGACTCAATTACACTGGATGGCTATGCTATATGCTGTCAAAACAAATACAGTATTCTTTTATTTAATGAGTATGAAAAACTATTTTCTCCAGTAGTTCAGTTTTCCAGTGACATAGAGTCAAGATTTAGATGTCCACAATACAAAATTGATTTCAGCAATAACTATTGTGGTAACATTACCCAAGCAGGAGTCCCCGATAAAAGGTTATAAACTCACTGTTGCCTTTTAATAGCAATGTGAATTACAATTAGGCAGTATCCTTGCAGAAACTTGGTTGGACCTTTTTTAACTACATAGACCAGGAAGTATGAAATCAAATATATTTTTTTTTTTTAGAATGAGTTGAAAGTCTTTGTTCAGCTTTTCGTATTTGAGAAGAAGGCATTGGCATGACTTTTTATCTGCACTTGTGGAGCAATTCGATAAGAATTAGACCATTAGCAAAGAAGAATGCTTGCCAAGACAGTGGATTCCCCCCATGTTTGCCTTTAATTTTAGACTTCCTTTTGAATTTCCCTGACACCTCATGTTTCATCTATTTGTTGGTTATCCAAAACTGCTGTTGCTTTCAAAGTAACTGATTATGTTCTCTAACATCTCCATCTGAAGTTCACAGTGTGAGTTCTATGTTAGTACCTAGAAATCATATGCCTTTCAGTGGATTAGTCTAATAGATAATGGCCAATGAGTACAAGACTAAAGCTCTCTTATGAGCTAAGATTTTTCCCTTGTTAACATAACTTACCATACTCTGATGGTGGCACTAATTTCCCTACCTCACTAACTTTTTCTTGGAGGAATAAACTTACTGAATACACTAGACATAATTAAGCAGGGTGTCAGCATTATTGCCCTTGTTATTTCAGTGAGAAAATGCTGCCATTAACGGGAAAGTCATCCGGGAATGATAAGGATAATAAAAGAACAATTTAAATACTCATATTTTTCAATTTTCTTAACTGAGTAATACTATTAACTTTTGTTTTTTTCTTCTGTAGTCTATAAGTCAAGTCCCTTCTGTGGTAAGTTAATGTAGCATTATCTGCATATTACAATATAGGAGAAAGGATTCTGAATGTACAATAAGCATTGTATTTTATTTATATATTTATTTTAGGCTTTTTAAGGCAGGGTTTCTCTGTGTAGCTTTGGAGCCTGCTCTGGAATTCACTCTGTAGACTACACTGGTCTTGAACTCACAGAGATCTACCTGCCTTTCCCTCCCAGGTGCTGGTATTAATGTCAGGCACCACCACCACCCATCACCATTGTGTTTTATATTGGTTATTTCAGTCATATGTGTGACAAATACTTATTGAAAAAACTACTTAACAAACGAAAAGTCTGTTCTGGTTTACAGTTAAAGGAAATATATTCCAGTATGGTGAAGAAGACATGGGAGCAGGTGGCTAACACCTGCTAGTCATGGTGTAGCTACACTCAGGAAGCAAAGTGAACAGGAACAGGAAGTGGGTCAGACCATAAAACCTCAAGTCCCACCCCTAGTGATACAATTCCTCCAGCAAAGCTCTACCTCCTAACGGCTCTACAACCTTGCCAAATAGCACAACCAGTTAGGGTCAAATGGTTTAACAAATGAAACTTATGTAGGACGTTTCACATTTAAATCACAACATACCTCATAATAAAAGCAATGGCCATTGCCAAGTATCATTTAATGTAGTGGACAGGATTTGAAATGTCTGCCTCCCTCCTACTGTTGTCATCCAAACATGTACTTTATCCAAGAATAAGCCAAGGGAGGAATCAGATGGAGTTAGGAAACTAGAGAGTGTAAAACTACAGAATAAAATTGTGAGAGAATTTAACAGAAGAAACTCACTGGGGAAGGGAAAGATTTCTTGGAAAGCTACTGTTTTACCTGAAACCCATGGGTCAGACACAAGAGACTGGTGAAAAGCCTAGGAAGAGTATCAGATCTGCAATGTCTCATGTAGAGAACAAGAGAGAGGGGGAAACAGCCCCATAGGAAACTGAAGAGCAAAGGCAGACAAATCTATTCCCTGTGAGACCTACTGAGGACTGTACCCCTTAGAGTGATAGCCACTGATGTTTTGAGATGATCTGAGAAACTGAAAATGTTGTTCAAAGACCCAGGGTCAACTTTAATGTATCAAGTTAATAGAATGCCACAGTTCTTTAATGCAATCATTTCCTATTGAGTAATTTGTCAATTACTTGAATAAAAATATAGAAACTATGCCAGACAGCACAATCATGGAAATCCTAGCATCAAAATTACCAAAGTTTAAATTCAAAGTTATCTCAGAAAGTCTGACTGCTGAACTAAAACTAAGCAGCCAACACTGGAAAGATAAATGTAACAGCTTTGATTAATAAATAAATTAGTTTAAAGGCACAGTGGGAGGGCCAACTTGGATGGTAGTCCCTGTGAAAATGGTTTGGCTCAGTGAAAGTCATAGTTATGCTATAGTGTCATGAAGAAGTCAAAGCAATCTCAGGTTCAGCTAATGAGATAAAGAGTTTATGAGTCCGCCAGTGTGTGTGGGTGCATTGACCCTGAACAGGGCACTATATCAAAAGCTGGACATTTATAAGCTCTGATGCCTCTAGATAAAGACAGACTGTGTCGTGAAGGAAACCAAAGTGAGACAATTCCATGAACTGGAGATCATAAAAATCTGTCAGACAAATTACAGAAGATTAGGCACTGCTACCTTCTGATGGGAAATTTTCTCCCTCTTTTGAAAATTCAAGTAAAGGTAGTGAGGAAAATTTCCAAGGCCCCTTGGGGGTCTCTTTCAGTGGAAAGAGAGAGCAACCTAAGTATGTGACTTTGGCATTCTCTGCCGA
Organism: Microtus ochrogaster; assembly: GCF_000317375.1. Classification (NCBI taxonomy): domain Eukaryota; kingdom Metazoa; phylum Chordata; class Mammalia; order Rodentia; family Cricetidae; genus Microtus; species Microtus ochrogaster. Next base: position 351,998 of record NW_004949226.1, on the reverse strand, counting down.
GCCTAAGTAATCATGAATCCTCTTGGCCATTTGTTTTTCTGTCGGCTAAATATCTACCCCCTTTTTATACACATGGTAAATTTCTTACTTTATGAGCTTGGTGAGACAGTCCCTTCCTCCTGGTACAGAAAGTAAAACTGAACTGTCCTTGTTTTTATAGCCTCCATTGCACAGAGTACACAGAGTTCAGTTCAGGCAGCAGGAATTTGTTTGGTGACCTAATGAGAGAAGAGAAGAATCCCTTTGGTGAGAAGGTGGCTGCATAAGACCCAGGTGCAGTAAACTGTGGGCCCTGGCAGCAACCACAGATAGCCCTGTTGGACTATGGTACTACTGGCAGTCCAGTCTTTTTCTAATTCAGCTCTCTAATTGTGTCTCTCCAGGGTCCTGTTTTTCACAATCCTTTCCATAAGTTTATTTTTTACCTTAAATTACCTAGATGTAGTTTCTGGTTTATGTAGCGGTATAACCTAACTGGCCCCCTTTCAGGTGTGTCTTCAACTTAATTGTGAACATCCACATTTCCATGAAACAGTGCAGGACAACAGAGTCAGACTCCAGGGAGACGCTTCTCACTGTCATGTTCAGCTTTGCCAAGGGAGTGGCTCCAAGGCCTCATGCCTGACTTCTGGAACATCAGCCAGAACAAGAACATAAATTTTGAAATAAAACAGTGAGGATATCATTGAAAGTTGCAGCCCATTTTCATATTCCAGGTTCCATAATCACAGTCTTGTCCACTCACAAAAAAATACAAAAATGTCTTTGCAACTCCCAAATCAGTACTATTTGCACCTCTTTGCTCTTTGTTGGTGATTTAGCTGTGTGCTGCTTTTGCAGTAAGCACAGTGCTAAAGTGCCATCTGACATCATAAACACAAGAAATCAAGTCCCTTTCAGAGGAATCACAAGCTCGGACTATGCTGCATTCAGGCACAAATTACTCTACTGTTAGCAGTGGATTCAGTGTTGATGACTCAGCAGCCTGAATCTGTATTTCCTCTGAGGATCAGTGACTTGGTGGTCACTAACTAAGAGTTCCCACCGATGATTTAGAGCATAACGGTCAAGAACAACTCTACTGTAGAAGTAGAAGCCAGTCAATGGCTGTGTGAGTCCATCTTACACCCAAAAAGTAAAGATAACTCCTAATCTTCTTATCCCAAATATAGTGAAAAGCCTTCTTAGGAACATCTGACTTTTAGAAAGTCAAGGACAAGATACAGTGTTACTGGTTTCCATGAAAAATGACAGAGAGAGAATTGGCATTGACAGTGGTCACATCACGAATATTGCTACTCAGAGAACAACCTCTACTCCCAACTTCAAAGCACAGAATGACTAAGTATTTCCCCAAGGACAGGGAGTGAAGAAAGAAAATGTCAGAACACAGCTGACTTATTGCTAACCTGGATGAAATGTGGGAAAAGGCCTCAGCAAGCAGATGCTAAGTATGTACTACAGATAGACTAGGAGCTAGGGAACTGCTCACGAGAGAAAATAAAGACTAGGAGAGCCTGTAGGGAAACCCTGAAGAATCTAGTGCACCCTGGAGGAAGGATGGTCAGCTTTCCAAGTCTGTGTAGCAGAGCTGTTTTCATTGCAGCAGAAAGATCAATCCAATTCCTTGCTATTACCCTCTCCTCTTTACTTTTAAACATATAGTTGTTATCCTGGGTATGGGAAGTAGACAAGATTGCCAGGCAAAAAAATGGGAACTTGGGGGTGGGGTGGGACGGGGGTAAGGGGAGATGGGGAGAGAAAAGTAAGAAGGGGAGAATGGGGGGAACTTGGGGAAACGGGATGATTGGGAGAAAGGAAGGTTGGATAGAAAAGCAGGGAATCACATAACTTAATTAAGGGAGCCGTCTTAGGGTTGGCAAGAGACTTGAACCTAGAGGGGTTCCTAGGTGCCCAGGGTGATGTCCCCAGTTAGCTTTTTGGGCAGCTGAGGATAGGGAACCTGAAATGACCCTATCCTATAGCCATACTGATGAATATCTTGCATATCACCATAGAACCTTCATCTGGCGATGGATGGAGATAGAGACAGAGATAGAGACACTGGAGCATCGGACTGAGCTCCCTTGGTCCCAATGAAGAGCAGAAGGAGGGAGAACATGAGCAAGGAAGTCAGGACCACGAGGGGTGCACCCACCCACTGAGACAGTGGGGCTGATCTTGGTGCTATTGGGAGCCCACCAAGGCCAGCTGGACTGTGACTGAAAAAGCATGGGATAAAACTGCACTCTCTGAACATGGCGAACAATGAGGTCTGATGAGAAGCCAAAGACAATGGCACTGGGTTTTGATCCTACTTCATGTTCTGGCTTTGTGGGAGCCTAGCCAGTATGGATGTTCACCTTCCTAGACTTGGATGGAGGGAGGAGGACCTTGGACTTTCCACAGGGCAGGAAACCCTGACTGCTCTTAGGACTGGAAAGGGAGGGGGAGAGGAGTGGGGGCAGGAGTAGAAGAGTGGGAGGAGAGGGAGGGAAATGGGAGGCTGGGAGGAGGCGGGAATTTCTTTTTTCTTTTTTTCAATAAAAAAAAAAACATGGCAGGTGCTAAAATAAATGGTGAAGAAGCCATGGAATCCAATTGAGGACATAGAAGAGTCAAAGTCAATATATTTATATGTTAACAACTTCCTCTCCCAATGAAAGGCTCTAGCCCAGTCAAGAGTTCACACCAAATTTCTGATTCTATTGGTTATCATAAACTGTAAATGAAAGCAGATTTCTTGCAACTGGTATTTTAATTTCTAAATTACTACTCTGTTTGTCACTTGGGTATCTATAGAATTGCCTTTTCCTTAAGTCATTAAGACTTATATATGGTTAGGTTTAAAATAGAATATTTTCATTGAGTTTATTTCTTTTTTATTTATTTATTAAAAATTTCCACCTCCTCCCCTCCTTCCATTTTCCTCCCTCTCCCTCCACTCCCCCTCCCCCTTCCTCTCCAGTCCTAAGAGAAGACAGGGTACACTGAACTTGAGTAACCTCTGTGAATAAGCCCCAAACTATTATAGATGTCTACAGTAAAACAGAGTTTGGGAAGAAAATACAATGTTATTATCTAAGTCCAGTGGAAACACACTTCTATTAAAATGTTTACACTTTAGGATTGTTTCAATTATAATTATATCCAACAGACAAAATCAGGTCACAAACCATATGGCAGACTTGCCTACAAATATGAACATTGAATGCTGCCTACCCCCAACCATCTATCATCTTCATTTTCTTTACTCATTCTTCATACCAGTAGGTTAACCAGACAAATAATTCTTTATTGCTGAAGAAGGTTCTACTTGCAGACTTCTTCTCAAATATATTTTCAGAATGCCCCTATTTGACTCATTTTGCACATATTTTAACATCTGATCCCTCTGTTTTCCTATTTGTCCCTCCCCTTCTAATCTTCTTTCCTATCAGTTGAACAAATTACAGCTCTTTCAACTCTGGTATTTCTTTTTTAAACTTTAAAATTTCCATTTTCCACTTCGATTTCATAGTTCTTCTGTGACCCACCTTCTTCGGATCGGTCCCTCCTTCCTTGGATCAGCCCTTTGACATTGAATCTTACCCTTTGTCTTGTCGTGGCTATGTTTCTCATTTACTCCTAATGTGGTGAGAAACAAACATGGAGATTTTTACCTATCCTTGCCTTTGGCCTATAAGTAAATCTGGATTTCAAAGAAGAAGGGTATAAGCTTCTGTCTAGAGAGATCTGCCACCAACAACGAATGACCAACCAAAAAAAAAAAATTGAAAATGATTTTCACATTTGACACACATCACAGGCTCTCAGGCGGAGTTTCACTAACTCAGCTCCACTTTCTTTTATTCATGTATACTTGAGCCAGCAATTACTTGGTGCAGGTTACTAAAGTTCAACAAAGAGTACTCAGCACCCAGATGTTCATTTCTAGCCAATTCTTTACTAAAAAGAAACAGAGATTCTTGGAAAAACAGCAAATTCAAGGTCTGTGGTAGGAAGTGTAAAAGATCGTTGGTAGAACTCTGTAGTACCAGAAGGTTAGAAAAATGCTTTCTTAAGTTGCTTATGTTTCAATGGCTGGTATATTCCAAAGTATCAGATATATCATCTGAAAGACTCCCCAGTGCACAAAGTTATAATAATCTGAAGAGCTAAAAGAAGAAAATATTATTGAGATAGAGCCCAAGTGTTTAGTAAGCATCCTCAAGCCTATATTGGTATAAGTAAATAATCTATTAACACATTTAAAGAATTCATAATTTATGTAAATAAATATGCCACAGAGAAAGGAGAAAACAACATCTCACCAGTTAAGAAGTCATGCATTGATTTCCTTCCAAAGAGAACACATAGTAAGGAGGAAAATGACAATGATTTTATAATAAGAAAGGAAAGGACAACAGAAGTTCATACAGGAGGGTCAACACCATCTTGAAAGGAAATAATGAAATGATAATTTTATATCTGTGGTATTTGTCTCTAAACTGCTATCTCCTGCAATCTTGAGAAAACACAAAGTTTAATGCAGTGGTTCACAGCCTTCCTAATTCCACAACCCTTTAATACAGTTCCTTATATTGTGGTGACCTCGACCATGAAATTATTTCATTGCTACTCATAATTGTAGTTTTGTCACTGTTAGGAGTCATAATGTAAATATCTGATATGCAGTTTGCCCGATATGTGATCCCCAATGGGATCATGATCCACAGTTTGAGAACTGCTGAACTAATAAAAAGGCATTCTTAAAGTACCTGATCAGTACTTATAATGTAGCTATTTCTTCCATATTGAAACACGTCATACTTGAAGCAGGTAGGAACCTGGTAAGACTGTAAAAGCCATGGAAACTCACAAGTCTTAGGAAGCTCCCAAAGTTACCAAATTCATAACTGCATCAGCCACCAGGCTATAATAATAACAAACAATTGCTGGAGAGAGGACACTAAGAGACTTTCTTCAGTGACGCTAACTCGAATCAGGCAGGGAAGTTGAGCAATAAAAGGTAGTCTATATTACCTTTTAATTTTTCTATAAATCCCAAGTGAATTTAATGTAAACCTAAAAAAATTCCATTACAATTTTAGTGAAAAGTTCACAGGAATAAAGAAATATAAGTTTTTTTATTTTTGTTTTAGAATTTGTCTCTGAAAAAAAATTTGCAAAAAGAATTTGTCTCTGGATTTGAATTTTAAGAACAAAGAAAACAACTGCAACAAAAAGAGGACCACAGAAAGCTCATTATGAGCACACCTGAGCTGTCTCC
>NW_004949226.1:342084-346295 GCF_000317375.1 Microtus ochrogaster | reverse complement strand
CCACTCAGCATCAACTTCATTTCACATTCTTTCCGAACTCTTCAGATGAGATGAGTTCTCCTTATTTTGTTCCCCATTCTTTCTAACCTACTTCATAATGATTATGCCTTCTTGGTGTTTGTTTGGGATAAGAAAGAATATTATAAAGTCATTTCTCATATGGCAGTAAATGCCACAATATCAGAATATGGACAGAGGATCCTTAACACATAAGTGTTTATTGATCATCTATGAAGGTAAAGTCCAGGGTAAGAGAAGGAATGACACACCAATATGGAAGGCAAATGACCTGGTCATAATTGAGGGTTGTGTGTGTGTGTGAAGTACATACATCACGGTATTAGCAATGTCACACTTGACTATATCACCTAGCCACATTTGTATTTCTTTAGCTAAAACCTTAGTAATGGAAAACATTTACAAGACAATTGATTAATCTACTCTTATTTGGTATTGAAAGTATTCTAAGTTGAAGCACTTTAATCTATTTGTGAAATGAAAGTGGTAATGGTGATAGTGGGGGTGGTGGCAGTGGTGGAAGTGGAGGTGGTGGTAATGGAGGTGGTGGAGGTAGTGTTGGTGGATGCAGTGATGGAGGTGGTAGAGATGGTGGTGGTGCTGCTGATGGAGGTGGTAGTGGTAATAGAGGTGAAATGGCGAAGGTAGTGATAGTGGTAATGGTGGTGGTGGTGATGATGAATGATAACAGCTAAATATCTGGTTGATCCTCTGTTCCTAGCAATGTAATAAGCCATATGAAAATCATTTTGCTCAAATTTCACAGTAAGTTTGTAAATGCTCACACATAATCCAGCACTTTTCTGTTCTAAGCATGTTACACACTTTAGTTCATTTCGTTTAATCATCCCCCAAATCTCTGTGGTCAGTACTGCTATGATTACTGTTCAGAAGTACATGATATTGAAGTACGATAGCAAAAGTAGCCAAGTAAAGCCACAGAGCCACAGACATGGGATTTAGAAGAGCACATGGCAGGAGCAAAGAAGGAAGGGAACTCTTCTTATTGCACATTTCCCAAGTGGACTCCCCACCAATTCTCAGTCTCTTATATTTTCTGAAATTTTCAGTTTACAAATATCCTGGAGCCTCAGAACCAGGCCATATGCCAGAATTTTTCAGTATCTAATGAGATAATAGTGTATTTTCTTTCTTTCTTTTATTTTCAGTGTGTTTATAAGATGGATTACATTGACAGATTTTTTTTTTAAGTTGAACAAATTCTGTATCTCTGGGATGAAGCCTATTTAATCATGGTGGATGATCTTTTTGATGTTTTTGCAATATTTTATTGAATAATTTTTGCATCTATGTTCATGAATGAAACTGTTCTATAATTCTTTTTTGTTGGCACTTTGTGTGGTTTTGGTGACTGTCCCTACACAAAATTAAGTTGGTAAAGTTCCTACTATTTCTATTTTGTGGGATAACTTGAGGAGAATCTAGAAGCTTGGGAAGTCTTGAATAGCGAGAAGAATGAAGGAGTGAGAAGAAGCACCACAGCCATATGGTCATGTGAGAAGCTATCAAAGGATGTTAACCACGAGAGGAAGAAGATCAGACTGCATTTCAGAAAGACTAACTGGTGAAAGTGAGAATCAGGAAAGCTATGTGGTAATTAGTATAATGTAAGAAATTCATGTGATGGTCTAAATTAACAAATTAGTCATAAAGATCAAAGAGGTAAGCATTGTAAAATGAAGCACAAGCAGACAACCTAGTTTCCAAACCCAGAGTTAGCATGTCTCAGTTATGTCAGTCCTAGGAAGTTACTTAACCTTGCTGATCTTTTGTCTTCTCTCTCCACATGATGGATGGACAAAGTGGAGTCTCGTCCTCATGTTACTTAGAGGATTGGCAGTAGAGATGGGCAAACATCAGCTACTCAGGAGAATTCAATGTCAAAGGGAAAACATTGACAATCTCACCAAGTTATCAAGACTATGATCCCACAATAGCAACTTAATGAAAAAAAATGAGGCTATTATTGTTCCATGGTACACTTGAGAAGAATGTTTATGGTAGATAGGAAGGAGAAAACAGACAGAGGCATCTGGATGAATCTAGACTGAACATGGCCAGCGAACTGAACTGAATCTTGAGAAGAGGGGGCCTAGAGATATGAAAGTAGGCCAAGTGGACTAAGAGATGAAGAAGCAAAGCCAACCAGAAGCCAAGAGCCAGGAGACCAAGAGACCAAATGACTAAATGGCTGAAGTTATATAGAATCAGATGCTGGGGAAAGGGTAACAGAAGCCCAAGCCCTAGGACAGAGAAGTTTAGGGGACAGGGTGAGTAGTATTGCTTGGAGTCACAGGTACTAATGAGACTTTACCCAATTTGATTTTGTGTGTGTGTGTCTTTGAATACTAACATTCATGTCTTTTGTTGATGATAAGGGGCAGGTTTCTTTGAAATCTAATACCAACCTGTTAGGTAAATATCCTCGCAAGTATAGCAGTATCAGTTGTTATGGGGGTGACCAACCAAGGCTTTTTTGATTGGATTTGTTGACTCCTTTACAAGAGTAAATTCATAGCTGATGTGGTCAGATATCCATGCCTGCAGAGGTCTTAGGACCTAGAAACAAACTTACACAGTTGTTTAGATAAATTGTCATGGAAGAGGGGCTGAAAACAATATAAGAGCCAGAAGGTAGAGATAAGGATCATAAAATACTGTCTTCTGGGCATGACATAGACATTACAGTCATGACCTTACAGCAGCTGTGATTTTCTACAATGGACTTACAACACCATAGGACCTAACACCAAATGATCATTCCTGAAATTATATAACCATGTAAATATGAGTAGAATGTCAATCATGGAATAGATGAATGTTTACACTCTCTGATGAACTATTGGCTACTGATGAATTCTGGAGAAGAGTAATATTGTTTTCTTTGTATACCCACCTATGAGATCACTGGCTCCAATGGATGGTTCCAAATCCCTGGTAATCCAAATGATACTGGTTGAACTCAGTCAAAAAATAATATCCAGCCAACAAAACAAACAAAAAAAACTAAGATATTATGAATATAGGAAGAGAACTTGTAGGGATAAGGGGATTAATACAGTGGGCAGTAAACTCAAAATGATTGGGTATTATAATAGTAAAAGTATAATAAATATGATCAGTATACATATATGAAATTTTCAAAGAACAAACTCAATAAAAATTATTTTTACAAAAAGAAAGTAAATTAAATTCCAACAGTGCCCTCCTTAGCTCTGGTCCCTCAACAGGGATATTATAGAGTGTTTAGTACCCTGGCCTCTAGATGCAGATTTAAATGTAATGGAAGTCAAAACACAGCCTTACATTGTCAAATGTTGCCCAAGGAATTGGAGAAACCTCAGGTGAGACTCCATTATCTTGATGGCAAAAAAAAAAAAAAGAAGGAAGAAGTTTAGTGCAAGAGTCCAGCAATGGGAGTTTCCAATCAGACCAGCTCGTAGCACTGGGTGGCAAAGTCTTAGTTACCAAGAGAGTTCACCTAAACTCAGCTCCTCAGTAGGATTCTGAGGGAGTCCAGAGACTGAAGGACACCAACATCCCAGTAGGAAGTTGGAGTAAAAAGTGAAAGATGCTCCCACTGAACATTGCTGTAGCTGAAACATGTTTATGATATTTAGGAACATCAAAAATCAAAAACGCAAATTAAAATTGGTTTCATATTCTTTTCAAATAGGCATATACTTGAATATGTGGCCAAATGTCACACAACATATAACCTGCCTGAACATAACTGCACGTATATCCACACGTCATGAAGGGAGTGGAAAGTTCCAGGGGGAAACATTTTTTATAGTTCTCTCTGGATAATTTTTAGTGTCTCCTTTATTACACTCTTTTCATTCAATAAGATGAGAAAAGTTTGCAACAGGTGCCTTTGTTAACATATGAAACAAATGGAATTTTAAGGTATTTTTTTTCTTGAAATGAATACATTCTTAAAACCTAAGTTTTAAAACATCTCACATTCAAAAGAAGTAGAGATAGAAATGATTTTTAAGGTCTCTTAAAAAAATACAAGTTGCCAGGCGATGGTGGCGCACGCCTTTAATCCCAGCACTCGGGAGGCAGAGGCAGAGGGATCTCTGAGTTTGAGACCAGCCTGGTCTACAGAGCTAGTTCCAGGACAGGCTCCAAAGCCACAGAGAAACCCTGTCTCGAAAAACCAAAAA
>NW_004949226.1:318039-341964 GCF_000317375.1 Microtus ochrogaster | reverse complement strand
TTTGCCATAGTCTTATTAAGTGAAACGCTTTACTTAAACTCAGCAGACCCGGACATAGAAAAGGCCATACCAATGATATCAACTAACCTTAGTTCAAACTCTCTGCTATTGAAATACAGATGCATTATTAGATTGTCTAAACATTTAGCAAATTCCTCAGGAGGTTGGGCTGACATTTTTTGTAGTATTCTGGAAAAGATAAACAAGCACTTCTTTTTCCTCCAAAGGAACTAGAGGGCTAAAATTAGGATCTCGTTTCCAGAAGGAAAGAAGAACAAAACAAATTTGTAAAAGAAAACAACTGTTTTTAAACAAGGATTAGTTAAGTATATCAAAAACTAAGAACTCTTGAATATTTATATATGTCTTAGTTGTATTTCTTTGGATGCGATAAGATTCTATGACCAAGGTAACTAAACATGCTCCCAGGGACACAACTCCTCCAATAAATCCACACCACTTTACCGTTCCTACCCAGTTCCACCAACTGGGAACGAAGAGATCCAACTTAGAAGGAGGCTGCAGGGATCGTTTATATTCAAACCACCACAGTATCATATATTTCTCAGAATGTTTTATTAACCTTGAACTGTAATAAGCTTATAGCATTTTCATCATGTGTAGGTATCCAAGTGCTAATCACATGATTTGACCTCCCCAACTCTGTTTCTTTATCCATCATAAAGGATCAAACTCAACCATGTCTGATCATTACTGTGAGGATTATGGAAGGCTGATTCATGCCAAACACATCAAATTCTTAATAGTTACTGATGTCATTGTTACATTCAGAAACATCACCCTGAGAACAAGAGCTTATTACCAAAATGACAACCATATTTATCTCTTCTAGCCCATTGTCTAAATTTTTCTTTCTTATTAACATTTGGAGGCATATACAAAGAAATGCATTTCATTGTGGCATTTTCTTACAATTTTATAATTATGCTTTCTCTTTTGTTGCAAACATCGGACCTTTCTGTATACAATGTTGTTTAATTACGAAGTTAAGACTGACAGTCAACTTTTTATGTCAGCCAAAAGCAATGTGCTTATTACCATAATATAGTCCTTTATTTGTGCTTTTTAGATTAAAAATGTGCTGACTTATTACTAACACCAACAATATACTTATTTAAAATATGCACATATTTTATTAATAGGTGCATTTTAATAAGATAGATAGATAGATAGATAGATAGATAGATAGATAGATAGATAGATAGATAGATAGACCATAACATGGCTGTCACATAGAAGAATGAACCAATGTCCAAATTCCCATGGCCATGTTGGTAAAAGCCATGAGATGGAGCAATGGCTCCCAAAATGCCAAGGAGCTATATGAAGTGAAAAAAGGGGTCACAACACAGTAACTATTTTTGGTAGCAATGAATGAGTTTCTGGATAACCACTTCCAGACCTCACATTGCCATCCTTCAAGACTGAAAGGCATGCAGAGTCAAGAGTAGGGTGTGCTTTGCCTAACGAAAATGGCTCTTGTAGTAGAATTCTAATATCTGCTTCATCTCCATCCTGAAACATGGGCCCTTTCTCCACCACCAGCCTCGATATGTATGCCTATATCTGGCTTCCTGTAGTGGACTCCAAAGTCATTCATCTCTACCCATTTACTAACAATGTACAGTAAGTGATTCACACTCACAAGTTCCTACTTTTTCAACTGAGCTTGTACCTAGGCAGTGCAGTCCTCTCAGACTGACAAGTCAGGATTCATTCATTTTTGCTTGTTCATTTGATGAATGTTAATCTACCATCAAAAGAGCTTGGTGTAGGAGAAACGATAGAGCTTTGTTTTTTTTCTTTCTTTCTTCTAAACCCTTAAATCACCAGCAAGAAGCTATTAAATAATTATAGGCATGCTTTTCTCACTGAGTAGATTCACCATTCGTGTCCATTTGCTTTTCTTTAAAGGAACATGGACACACGAGCTTTTAAGCCGACTCAACTGGCTTGAACCTTGGTTCTTCCATGTTCTTGAAGAATACCTTGTATGCAGAGTTACATTTCTGATCTTTAGGACAGAAAGATAGTCCTCCCAAAAGATTTTTTTACACCTTAACTAAGATAACATCTCTAGGGTTATAATTAGTTTATCTAGTCTTTCTATCTCAGGTTCCTGGCACAGAGCACCAAAACCCTTAAAATTTTCAGAGTTATGGGCATTTTGTTATTCGAATGAGGTGACTCTAGGTGATTCCAGAATAGGACCATGAAAGACCAAGGAGAAATTAGAAATCTGAGAAATTAAGTCACTGAACTCAAGCAAAGCAGGGGGCACTGGAGAATGAGTTTAAGCACTAGGAGGTGAGTTAGTTAATCATGGCTATGTTTCCAAACTTTTCTGAGCACATCAGGAAAATGAGGCTTCCCTAGATGCACATTGATGAGCCAGGAAGGCTACATCTCTGATCTCATGAGGAGAGGGCAAACAAGGTTTGTAGTATATCTCTTCATTAGTCTGGTACTCTTGATTTGTGGTCTTCATAATGAAATTTTCAAGCATAATGCTTTCCTGAGATGGTCACAGTGCTCATAAATTATACCTGGTTATTTAGAAGTCTAAATGCCTTAGAAAATGTTTTCTTAGTTCTGGGATCTCTTAAAAACTCCAGATAGTTAGTGTTGGTAAAAAAAAAACTGAGATATACCCTCTGGGATTGAGCTGTAATAGGGACTTAGATCAGTATCTGACCATGTGATGAGATCCTGGTCATACAGATTACCTCCTAATACTTCTCCTCATCCTCCGTGCCAAGCTTTATCACGATTTTCATTATCTAATATTTCAAGTGACTGCTTGAAGACTTCTCAAGCTTAATGATGTTCATAAGAAACATGTTTTAGAAGCATCACATTTTAGTCCATAAACCACAATAAAACAGATGCGTCAAATGCTGGGAGTCAGTGCATCTGAAATTTGAAATCTTGGAGTCCCAAAAAGAAGCTTAAAGGCTAGGAGCCAGCAGAACACTGTGTGACTTCTTTATTAACTGCTTGACATTGAGAAGTCTGCATTGTTGCTGCATCCATTCTATAAATTAAACTACATTTCTACAAATGCAGTTTGCTGGCCTAGTCCCAAAGTTTGAGTTACTCAGAGCCAACGTTAGCTACCAAGGCTAATATGGTCAGCGACACATAAATCTTCACAACTGAAACCATGTATTTGTGGTTAACAGCTTAATCTTTTGGGGAGTCTTCTGGCATTGTTTATCTTCAACGCTGCCAATATACACATCTTCCTTCACTTCAAAGAGTCCTCTACTGCTGTTTCAGCAGCAGATGAACTGTAAATACATAAATGTCATTGGAAAGATCAAAATAAAATAGTTTGATTCTTTGGGGAAAACAGAATGGCTTTGAGTTAGGAATCAAGTTTCAACATCTAAATACCTGTTTCCTTTGTGGGAGGTTGGGATTGAGAAGATGTAGGGCATGAGGAGGGAGTTGGGACCAACTAGTTCTCATGCTGATTCAGCTGCTAAACCCTAGAATGAGCTCATCCAAGCATCTTCATTTCCCTGTTTGGTTGTCTAAAAGGCAGAGTAAGTATTGACAACATATCATAAGCATTATGAGAATGAAGAGCAGCCAACTCTAAGACAGCAGTGGTTATTAAAATTGACATATCTTGTAGGCATATTGCTTAAAGACACACACAGCTATAAATGCAAGCACACATATACAGGTACATGCAAACATATACATCTCTTATTTCTCCCATACAAAGTATGATAGTATGATTTCATGTTTCTTTCTTTCACCTAGCTGATTATGATAATTCCTTATAATGAGTGTTTCAATGCCCTGAAGATCAGATTTAATGGATAAAGAAATTCAGGTAATGAAGAAGCACTGGCTGTTATATAATTGAACTGTATTTAACTCTTCCTTTCCTGTGGCCAAAGGAACTGGCACATGGTTCTCTCTCAGGCTCTCACTGTCTTATTGTGTGGGCTGAGAATATTTTTTAAAATAATAGTTTCACACTGTGTGGACATCTCCAAATCCCATTACCCCCTCTCCACCTTAATCATTTCCCTTGTTGTCACAAAGCCCACTTTGATGATCATCTATGGATGCCAAACGCTCTCTGCCTACAGCTGTATTTCTTCCCTCTCATGTTGCCCTTCACAGATCAAGCCCAAGGACAGATATTTCAAGCACACAATGACTGCCAAGCCAATCTTCCTTGCAACTGTGTCTCCCATTGTCTTCTCCAGTCTATGCTCCAGGCTGCACGATTTCTTCAAGGTAAGAGTTTTCTGAAGACGTGATCATACTGGTGGCTTTTACGCCACTGGGACTGCAGTGCCTGCCAAGAACAACTTAAGAAAGGGAAGAACATTCTGGCTCATGGTATCAATTCATCATGGCATCGAAGGCACAGTGGGTGTCTAGGGTCATAGTAGCCGGAAGCTATTCACATCTAGCCTGTTCACTTCACGGAGGATCAAAAAACAAAGAAAAGGGGACTGCTTATGCTCAGGATCACAGCCTAGGACAGTGTGTCACCTGCATTCAGGGTGAGTCTAATCTCAGTCAGGTCCTCAGGAATGCCCTTACAGACAAACCTAAGGCTGGGCCTAAATTTCCTCTGTGATTCTGAACCCAATTGACTAAACAATGAAGATTAACCATCACATTTCCTTGCGGAGAAAGACAGAATATTAAAAAGAAAACAGTTTATCATATGGTAGTATACAGACATAGAAATACAAGGAGAAAATGAATAATTCTTAGACCGAGAAGTAGGGGAAAGTGAAGATGTATATGAGATCTTGGGAGAGTATGAGATATTTCTTACTCGGCACCTGCCATAGTGACTTTTAGGTAATCCTGATATGTAAGAAGACATAAATTCAATGAACAACAAGTAAAAGTTGGTAAACACGTAAGAAAAGAACTTTGTTAACATTAGAAGAAATGGAATTCTGAATGAAGTTAATATGGTTTAATTTCTTGTAGAAACTTTACATTTTGGTTACACCTGAGTACTTATAAGCCATGTAATGTAGAGAGCAGTTTTAACAGACAGTGGCTTTTCTGACTCACACTTTCAGAGATCCTAGTCTGTATTCCGTGGTGGTACTGATGATGTTCCATGGGAACACAGGGAACCATTACAGTGAGAGCGCATAGTGCTGGTGGCTCTTCCCCATGTGAGGGACAGAAAGCAGAGACCAGTGATAAACAGCCCCCAAAGACATGTCCCGACATGGGGTCTAAATTTCACCAGAACAATCCTACCTTTAAAGTTTCCAGAGCCAGACTGAGTAGAGTTACCAACTAGGGACCAGGCTTTAATACATGGGTCCTTTGATGGAGTGCTTTCTGCCCAAACCACAGCACTTTCTTTAGCGCAAGTCTGGAACTAAAGCAATTCTATAAAATTTTCTACTGCTAAAATATTACTAGGTCAGTGAGATGGTAAAGTCCAACAAGCTGAATTCTGTCCCCAGAACCACACGGTTGAAGGAGAGAACTAACTCCTACAAGCTGTCCTCTGACTGACATTAACAAAAGGCTAGGGAATGTATGTATAATACATATAGATAATAAACAAATGATGTTATGTTAATAGAATTTGTTTTAACCAAAGATTTTTGTAGCTAATCAAAATATCACAATTGATTATTATTTCTTATACTTTTAAAAAATTTAGACACTTAGCGAAATGCATTGTGTACATGAATATGTCTACATGGCAACCGATATTTGCATTAAAAGGCAGGACCATTCCATTGAGTTAATGTGAGCATTTTGACATCTATTTACAAATCTGTGTATGTGAACCCACGTACACTAATATTAATTGAAATTAATTTTACTATAGATTATTTTGACTTTAGATTAGACACTTATGATAACTCAGTAGGCCAGCATTTCTAAAGAAATTAATGTGTTAAAAACACATTCTTTGTGATGAGATTCAAAACTGAAAAGTTATTTTCCTTGGGATGCTACATAGCAGGAAATGACAGTTACTTTAATTTTTTCACATAAATACTGTCCTGCAAAAGTTGCTATTCAAAGAATTTGCAGGTAACCTGAGCCCTGGAGACAGTCCTTGTGACACAGGGCAGGTGACCTGAGCCCTGGGGACAGTCCTGTGTGACACAGGGCAGGTGACCTGAGCCCTGGGGACAGTTTTGTGTGACACATAAAATGGAGAAAGCTTTAAGTGAAGATTTTTTTCAACTGCCAACTTTGTGAAAATGATGTTCTCTTAACCATTATTCCTGATCCATAACCAAGAGAAAACATAATCACAGATTTGGTTTGCATATTATTGATAAAAAGAGACTGGATTTATGTGGCTGCTGCTACCATAGTTGTCTACATATATACTGGTATTTTCCTGAACATCTGCAACCAGGACCCACATGTCTCCAGAAGTGTATCAAAGATTCAGTCAAAGACCTGCTGGAAAGGCTCTGGGACTTGAGTGACAGCACACCAACACTGAGAAAAACTGGAAATTCTAAGAGAAACATGCTTCCCTCTTATTTTTGGATGAAGTCTTCACAGATTTCCTGTAGCTTCTGAAATACAGTAAGTTGGTAGACTACATTCATTTGGTAGCTACGTTAACATGGGCCTAGTTCATAAAGATCACCTTCAATGAAATGAAAGTGTCCCAAATGGGAGCAAATAATAAGGATTAGCTCATTGCTTAACTGATAACTATAGTTTTAAATTCACACATTGGAAGTTGATCATATGATTGTCTTGACTACTCTAATAGTAGCTTTTGAAAAACTCTGACTATGACCATACAAACTAACAATTA
This sequence comes from Microtus ochrogaster, assembly GCF_000317375.1. Lineage (NCBI taxonomy): Eukaryota > Metazoa > Chordata > Mammalia > Rodentia > Cricetidae > Microtus > Microtus ochrogaster. The sequence goes on along the minus strand of NW_004949226.1, from coordinate 335,147 downwards.
CTCCATGCTTCTCAATTTCAAGCCTGCATACTTCTCTCTACCTCATTTATCATCTTAGTTGTGAATGTTTGCATGCTAGTAAATTCTTTTACTTAATTATGTCAATATAAGATGTGTTCTTATTTGGATTTATTAATAATTTGGAATAAATGTACAATACATTTGATTCTTGTAATTAATTATAATTATTCTATAAAGTTGCCATGAACAATGAATAAGCAAATTCTAAGTCTTTGCTCTTAAGGAAGATATAAGATTATATTTCTGAATCTTTGGCCACATTTACATAAGCTGATTCATACATATGTGTTATTTGTTTCTTGTTGCCTTTTTTAATTGGTGGTAGTGGTAATAGTGGTGGTGATGGTTGTGGTGTGTGTGTGGTGTGTGTGTGCGTGCGTGTGTGTATGTTTAAAAGTTCTATAATGTGTTGCCAGTCCTAGAACAATGAAGAGAAACTAACACTCTACCTTATGCCTAGGTAGCTGATCTAGCACACCTATTTTTTCTGTAAGGCACATCCCAGTCTTCTTGTGCTTAAGAATATTGCACACCATTGTTCTTAAGCCAAAAAGGAACTATACATGAGTACTATACATGAGATCACATTAAACAGCAAAATCACTAATAAAAATCACAGAATAAGAATTCATAGTCCTAAAGAGACCACGAAGACAGTGGAGCAGCACTTGGAAATATACATATCAAGCTTCTAAAACATTTTGCCACTCTGTATTTGAACAAAAATAACCATAATATACCAGAAGTATTCATTTGGAGGTTATTATAGGCGTCTTCTTTCTCCAGCTGTGCCATAATCAACATGATCATGAATTAGGCTGTGGTGACCAATAGATTTTGGCTCACAGTCATGACAATGAAATAGAAAAATATAGTTGATGGGTAGGTCTACATCATGACAAGTTTATTAGCATTGCTTTCTGAGAGCCTGACAGAAGGTTGCCAGACACACTTTCCTATACCAGCTGCATGGGTCTTAGCAGGTGCTAGGGCAAATAGGAGGTAGAAGATTGGCAGGAAAAGTGGGGCTCCTCAACAGTGAAGCTGCCCCCAAGTATGCAATACGGAGCAGGCTTTTGTTTCTTCCATTGCCTTTGAGTCACCCACGCTTTTATAAGAAACCCTCAATATTCCATTGGTTTCACAAGTTGGGCTTGAATGAAACTTTCATTGATATTTCAGTGGCCTTTTCTATCTGTGATAAATAAGCACTTCTCCTTCCCCCCTCCCAAAAAAGGCATGCAACTCAGCTATAAATTAACTTCAGTGCGGAGTTAAATTTACAAATACAGAATTCATGGATTATGAGAATATTTTAAAATTATTTCTAGAACATTTAGAAGTTCTAGGTGAAATTTAGTGCTGTGAAAAGTTTGAAACTTCAAGAAGTCATTTCTATATCCTTTTATTTATCACTAAAGGAAATTAATTAGAGTTTTAAACACAATTGCACTACTTCTGTAGAATTCTAACTATTAGGACCAGCATCTATATTCATGTGGGGGTACAGTGAAACAGACAGCAGTGAAGTCTCATGTGTCACCCCTTTTCATCAGCTATCCAGCTCACTGGAATTTATACTTTTTACTTACTCTTCTAAGGAAATATGAAGCTTTGAGAAATAAGTTATGATGATTCTGTTTCCTTTGAAACTGTATGTACTGACTTTTCATACACTAAGTTCAAAATTAGCTGGTCTTCTGAAGAACAAAATAGAAAAATTAACACAATACTCTGAACACTTTACCACTCATTGTCACAGATGACCCCTCTTTCATTTTTGTTGAGTTTCGTGTCTAGCATCACAATCTGGCACATTCAATTTTAGCATTAAATTTGAAAGGCTTATACTTATGATATTTTAACAGACACATTTAAGATTAGATCATGCTTGGAAAATTTATTATTGAGACATACTGCATCTGATGATTTTCAAGAAGGAAGAAGATAATAGGTTTTTGACTTTGACATTTGCTTTGAGTTAACCCCAATATAAGTGAACACTGGACTTCTTTAGATAAAAGAATTATTAGTGAAATTTCTCATCTTAATCTTTGCTTTCACTTATCTACTGAATCATTTGCAAAACCAATATATGACTAAACCACATTCAGCATAAAGTATTAGTTCTAATACCACTTAAAACAGACTATTCCCAAGACTGCTGGAAAAATGATATTGTTATACCTAAAATGAAATTAATCTCCCTCACTGCAATATATTCATCACTTGACAAGCATGTTCCAGCAAATAGAATGTCAAGCTGACCTTCCACTGGACACTGTGACACTAAGAAAAATAGAACTGTAACCAGATTTCATTTCAACATAAAGTCCAGGCAAGATAGGGAAGGCACATGATGCAATAGTTTCAAATAGGTGATTAGTTCAGAGATCATGAAAATGCAGGTGAAGCAGTATTTACCTCAAGTGTACCTGCTTGCTGGCTTTAAACATACTTAGTTAAGATGTCTAACATAGTAATTATCTAGAAATATATATTTTCAGGTTGAGGAGTCATTTATTCTGAAATTACTGACTATCTGGCTTTTAGCATCTGTGCTTTAAATGGACAAAATAATTTATTTTACTTAGCCATGGGAAGTAGCATTCTCTATTTCCTCTGTAATACTCCCAAGTAGTACCAGATTTCTTATGTCTTTAATGTAGGTACCATACCATAAGACAAATCTAAATTAATTACAAAATGAACAGTCATGATTTCTTTTCATGTTTGGCTTTCATAAGGAGGAAACACCTGCTAACAGAAGATGACCATGTGCTACAATTCCAAACCACCTCACTGAATATTCTGCTACTACCTTTCAACATGTTGTGAAAAGTTGGATAAATCTTGACTTCCTTCTCTTTTCCAAGCATAGGAACTTATACAGAAAGCTTGTATAGTTGCAATACCTGTTTGCAAAATATAAACTATTCACAGGTGTAGCTGACAGACAATTTTTAAATAAAATCCATCCCTATTTTACAATTCGCACAGAAAAACCAAGTTGATCTGCCTGTTTTATGGTGTAAAACTTTCTCTCCCTCCACCTCAGGATGATGAAAGCATAATTGAACTCCCCACAGAGGACCAGTGTCCATCTGGCTCTGGAAAGTCCTGGAAGTAATAGAAAGGAAATAAGTATGTGTTCACAAATAGTTCATGTAAAATCTGCACAGCAGTTGTTCCCAGCAAGAATCTGATCTTTGGCTCTGGCAGTAGGAGTAGCCCAAGAATGAAAACAGGAAAAGACAAAGGCACCTTTCTCTGAGTATGTATTCCTATACCATGCTGATTTTCCTGCTGTGATTAGTATGTGTGATGTATTCTCAAGCTTCAGGCATGGCTGAAGCACCTCACTGTATAGTTCCTATAATATAAAAAGCCATATTTAATATAAAATGATAAGAAGACATATGTAATATAATATAAATCCACAATTTATAACATTTCTCAGCAAGGCTACCCAAGAGAGCCCTGTGTGCGTACACTGTGTTTCTTCTTTTTGCTCCACTGGTACTTTTCAACAAGAATGATTAAAACTGCCTACAGGACTTCTGCGTGTTCCAACCTCTGATTGCTTTCAACCCATTTATGGACAGAGCCAGCTCTCATGGACTTTTACCAAACCAAGAACGCCGTTTTCTGAACTTGCTGCTTCCCTGTTTGATTTGGTTGGAATCTGCTTTTCTTCAGGATTGTTTAACAGGTCCACCAAGTCACAGGCAGAATGCCAACTTCTTCCTTTGGATTTTGGCTTCTAGTCCACTCCCTCAGCCTGGGAGAATGGTAAGAGAGAGTTTCTTTGAATGCTTCCTTCTTTTTGAAAAGAAACTATAAAAAATGTAATAAAACCATTGATTTCTAATTGCTTATCACAGAAATCATTGCCAGCGAATACAAAGATAAACATACAAACAGTGAAAGTGTCATACAAATGATAACTTGCAATTCACGCATAAGGTTTAGATCATATCAAATAGTAACCAAAAGCTATAGAAAGGAACATAGTGAGAAAGGTTTTCAGCAGAATATGATTTGTGGCACTAGTTCTCTTTTCAGGAAATCATGATGATAAATTGCAGATTAAAAAGAACACTGAACTAAGTGGAATTTATTTGGCCCAATTCCAAAAGTTTTCTCTTCCCCTAACATATTGTCTTCCAAACTGGAAGTAAAAGGCCTAAAGATTTAACCAAAGCCAAGCTTCTGAGCAAAGCCTACTTAATTTTAATGTCAGTCTAGTTCTCAGCCAAGAACTTAAACTTTTACATCTTTTTGTCATTTGAGAATTTCATATGTATATACACTGTGATTTGATCAAATCTGTCTCCTATCTCCTCCACTCCAAGGCTCCCCCATCTCACTACCACCTTTCCCTCACAGCTTCATGGGATTACTTTCTTTTTATACTGCACTGAATTTACTTAGTGTTCCTATATGTGCATGGGTACAGGACTATCTACTGGAGCATGGGTAACCTCTCAGGAGCTGCATCTCTGAATAAAAATGGCTGTCCCTCCACCAGCAGCCACAAATTGCCAATAGCTCCCCAGTAGGGATGGAACTTCAAGAGCCTTCTATGATCCATGCTGTGATTTTTGGCTGGCTTCATCTTGTGTGGGTTTTGTCTATCCAGTCAATGCTGCTGTGTGTGCAGGGGCCCTGTCATAACCCTCAAATTCTGTTTACATGCAGTTATCCACTACTTCTTGTTCTTTCCATATTTCTCTCCTCCTCCTGGGTTATCTTTGAGCTTAGGGAGTGGGTATGACGTAGATATCCCAGTTAGGGTTAAATACTCCATAGTATCTTGTTCTCTATACATTGATCAGTTTTGTGTCTCTGTGTTAATCCATCTACTGCAAAAAAAAAGCAGCATCTTTGTTAAAAGTTAAGAGATGCATTAATCTATATGTATAAAGATGAGAACTGGGGATACAGTCTACTATTATGTTCACAGCAGAACAGGCCTGTGTTCTCCACTGGAGCCTATGAACTTTAACCATAGTTACTGGTGCCAAAATTCCTTCTTGTGGAACAGGCTTTAAATCACCAGAAAGTGTCTGCTTAGTCCCATAGCATCCATGCCACTATTTTACCAGTGAATATGCTTTTGTCAGACTGGTCACTATTGTTTTCACAGCGTTCTCAGCTGGGTAAGATTGCCGACTTCTCTTCTCCCCAAGGAGCACACATAGCACTTCCTAACACCCTGAAAGCTAGCCAGCACGAATGAAGCTTCCATGTTAGTACCAGACTGATTTTTCCATGTCCTACGAAAGTGCCTGTTGTTTCCAACAATAGATGGTTGTCATCAAGTCCTGGAGGGAAACCTGTAAAGTGTGTGTGGTAAGGGTAGGGGGACTGTGGGATCCAACTGACCAACAACTCCAACAGAGGTATCTCATACCAATCACTGAGCTTTTTAATTGATGGCTCAGGATATCTGGGAGGGACAGTGCCATTCTCCTCCATTATAGGGTAACTTCATTTAAATTTATTTTATGTATGCATGTGTATATATTTTTGTATGTTTCAACAGTAGATTTGCATATGACTGTCTGAAATATCTATAGTGTTAGTTATCCCTCCCCACATTTCTCCCCTACCCTCCTGGCTGTCACACTCCCTATTTAATCCTTCCTATTCCATCATTCCCTCTTCCTATCTTCATACCATTTACACTCTTGGTTCTTTCCTTGAAATCCCCCATAACTCCTCACTACTTATCACCTTCTCATGGTTACTGCAATCTCGGTTCACATTTCTAAAGACTCAAAGACAGCATTTAAATCAGCGAGAGTGTGCCACATTTGTTTTTCTGGTTCTGAGTTGCCTCACTTAGAATAACTTTTTCCAGATCCATCCATTTACCTACTTATTTATAATTTCATTTTATTTACAGTTGAATAATATTTTGTATATGTACCACATATTCATTGTTTGATTATCAGGCCATGCATATTGTGAGAAAATAGCAACAAATATGGATGAACAAGTATCTCTATATTGTGGAATAGAGTCCTTTGGAAATAAGTTCAGAAATAGTGTAGGTGGATCATATAGTGTAACTATTTCTTGCTTTTTTGAGGACCCTTTACATTGTTTTGCATAGTGGCTGAATCAGTTTTTTAGTTCCCACCAAATGTGAATAAGTGCTCCCATTTTCCTCACATCTATGCCAGCATTGACTGTTGTTTTTTTTTATTAACTCTCTCAAAGTAGTTTTAATTTGCATTTCACAAAGCTAAGAATGTTGAACACTGTCTTAAAAATATTTTTCAGCCATCTGTATGTATTCCTTTGAGAACTCTATATTTATTCACATGCTTTAATTTTCATTAGGTTGCTTATTTTGCTGCTGTTAAGTTTTTGGAGTCTCTCGTATAATACAGACACCAGACCTCTGTCACAGGAACAAGCTTTATCTTCTGTGACAACTCCTATGTTCTGATCCTATAATCAATTAGTTAACTAAAGAGAAATTGTCAAGACAATTAGTTACCTAAGGAATAAACCGACCCATCATTACACTATTAGCTACGTGTTTTATCAGTTCAAACTGTGTCTGATGTGATAGTATGGTCTGACATGGAAGAAGTGTTATTTTAAATTGCTCATGCTGTTGTACCTTGTTTTAAAGCAGTATACGTTTATGTTTCCTGAAGTTGTTAGTTAAAAAAATATCAGGGGATCCAGCAACAAATAGTTTCTGTACAGTTAATGAAACAATCAATTGTGTGAAGAAGCCCACAGAATAGGAGACAATCTTTGCTAACTATACATATAACAATATCTTAATATCCAGAATATATTAAGATTTTTTAAGAATTCAAAAAAATAAACCAATTTTAAAAATTGGCTAAGGATCTAAACAGAGACAGCTCCATAGAAGAAATAAAAATGGCCAAGAAATACTTCAAAATATCTTCATCACCCCTATCAATTACAAAAAAAGGAGTTTTTTCTCTCTCTTTGTCTTTTTCACACAAAGATACAAATACACACAGTCATGGTTTGAAAGAAAATGCTCTCTAAAAGGAGTAGCGTTTTTAGAAAATACGGCCTTGTTGGAGTAGGTTGGAGGAAGTGTGTCACTGTGGAGATTAGCTTTGAGGTCTCATATGCTCAAGCTACCCCCAGTGAGACAGACCACTTCCTGTCACCTGTATAAGATGTAGAACTATCAGCCTCTTCTCCAGCACCATGCCTGCCTGCATACCACATGATAATAATGGATTGAACCTCTATAACTAAATTTTTTATGAGTTGTTGTGGTCATGGTGCCTCTTCATATCAATAAAATCCTAACAAAGACACATGCAGACACAAACACACTCACATACTTTCCCCTTTAATAGTTACTTTTCCAGTTTCTGTCAGTTTTCCCATAGTACTTCAATTTTTTATTTCCCTAACACATCACCTGTAAACAGAGTTTAGGGCAAAAGTTTGGCTTCTAGAAGTCAGAAATAGCTAGGCTCAAACAATCCCCAATATGCAAATTAAAGAGGTAAATAATAGTGAAAAAGCAGAGAGATTTATCTAGGGATTTGGTCACACTTGGGTAGATGGATGACTAAGGTATTCAATAATCTCTATCTTTGGAGTGCTGGCATGAGCTTTAAATTGAAACAGAGGAAGAACTGGGGCAAGAAGTAAGCACACAATGAAGCAGTCCTGGTAAAGATGTGGTCTGGTAGATTACTGTCTCAAACCTGGTTCTATATGGTGGTCAAGGAAGCACTCTTTCTGTCACCTTTCATCATTTCTGCAATAAATCTAGTTCCTACAAGATGATACCTGCTACTCTGGAAGTGCAGTGAAACCCCACCTTCAATACTGCTAGAAAGTTTTTTTAATGTGTACCTGGCATAAAGTCATTTTGGTAAAAGAGTTAGCTAAAGTTACTACATGGTGTTACTTCTTTTTGTTTCTTTTCATATTTTGTGTTCTTAGTTAGCTTCTCTATTACTGTGATAAAACACTAACCAAAAGGAATATGGAGAGGAGGGAGTTTATTGGTTTACAGGTCACAGTCTATCATTGAGAAAGCCAAAGGAGGAACCCAAGGCAGGAATTTGAAGGAGTAATCCTGGAGGGATGCTGCTTATTGGCTTGCTCCCCATGGCTTGCTCAACTGCTTCTTTTATAGAGTCCAGACCCAGCTAGATGCCCAGGGGTGGCATTGCCAACAGAGGGCTGGGCCCTCCTCCATTAGTGAGCCATCCAGATAATGCCCTACAGACAAATCTAAGGAGGTAGTCACTCCTCAATTACACTCCCCTCTTCTCCAGATATATCAACTTGACAAACAAGATTAGTCATCACACTATCTACCCACTTATGTCTGCTACAAATCTTTTCAAGAGCTAATGATTTTCATGTATGGACAAATGTCATGATAGCCAGTCATCACAATGTGCTTTCCTTCCCTTGGTTGAAAGAAACCTTGGGTATCCTTTTCATCCATACAAGATGAACACAAGTTTTATTTTCTTTATCACCTAATCTTCCATTTCTAATTTAACATTTCATTTTTAGCACATAAAGACTGTTTAAAGCTTTCTGGAGAAACATGTTGCTGCCAGTTCACTGGGCCTCATCTACAAATGTCTTGTGTGTTTGCAACTCAAAAGCTATGTATGTGACACTGAAACAAATGGATATGGAGCATGATTGGGTGGCAGGAGTTTAATGATGTCATATTTAGCACATCAGAGCTTATATTTAATGTATCATGAAAACATGGTATTAAATGTAAAAGCAGTTTCTCCCTTCCATCTCTATGGTTGTTTCCTTGCAATGAAGTCTTAAAATATTGGACTTCCATGAAGAAAGCATTTCCCACATCTCACATTTCCAAAATATTTCTTTTAGACCCAGATACCAACCTGCAGTCTCCTTTCTCACTTCATTTTTGCTTGTTTGAACTTTTTTTCTGGTTTTCGTTTCATTTCCTGACCAGATTGCTTTGCTTCCATGGTGAAGTAAGATTTTCATTATAGTTTTTGGACACACACTTTCCACATAAAACCAAATTCAGAGGGTTCATCACATATCCAAACAAATATGACTTTCTCAACTTTCACTCAGCTTCTGCATGAGACTAAACTTTGGCTCTCCTGTTTGCAAGCATTTGGTACATCTTGGCTGTTACTGGAATGCCAGAACATGCAGACTATCTATACTACTTATGGCTTTAATTTGCAAGATTCTTTATTCAAAACATGTTCACCTTATGATCCCAGATTGAGCTCTGCTTTGAGTTCAACAGCCTCAGTTCATCTGCTTACTACATCTGCTGAGTTCAACAGCATCAGTTGATCAGTTTTCTGCATCTGCTGAGTTCAAGGCATCAGTTGATCTGTTTACTGCCTCTGCTGACTGCTGCTCATGATGGTTTTCTCATAAGGTTTGTGACTGCTCATGTAGACTTGGTTTCATCTTGCTTCTAAAAAATTACATTGAACTCCAAAATGCCCTAGGTTATGAAATGAAGGTTGGGCCATAATTCCATAATTCAGCTGGGGAGCTGAGAGATTTCAGTCATTTTTGGAAGGGATTTTCAGGTTGATTTTTTTAGATCATGTTGCCTGTACCACCCATGTAGTACAAATTTGGATTCTACACTAATAAATAATTCAGTTCTACTGTTCTAATTCTCAGAAAGGTTACTTTCCAACATTAGTCTCAGATAAATGATAAGGTCTCTTAAGTTTTCACTGTTGTTTGAGTTTTTGAAAGGTAGGAGGCCTGGAAGTTCATAGAAACTGACTTATTCAAGACTTCAGTACCTGTTTCTGTTCTTTCTAGGTGTAATCAGATATGGTTCTTTGCAATTCTAACTTCAAATCTAAACAGAGAAATTGAAAACCGTGGATTTTAGCTAGGGTACAACATCCATTTAAATGAAAGCAACATTGTCTGAGAACTCAAGGGTGAACCATCACAGAGTATCACTTACATGGACACCTGCTATTCTTAACAAAGTTGTGATTCTGACACAAGAGTATCCCAAGCATCAATGCATGAAGCCACTCTTTTGCACTCTTGTAGTTAATAAATATTGGAGATTAGAGGAGGCTAGAAAAGTCAGTGCTTCTGGATTATGTGCTCGGCATCATTGGTCCTTATGTATTTGCAAGTTCCTTCTTTAAATCTGCTTGTGAGGTCCAAATTCATGAGCATAAAGAAGAAAAACTTTCAGTTTCCCCATTGAGTACATTGTTAGCCAAGGTGTATCTTCTTGTTTTGAACTCAAATTAAGAGTAAATGCACTTTGAGGAGTCTACTTCATCTCACATTTTTTGATAATTTATGTTTCTTGGTGATGAATTCACTCTAAGATATGGTTCCAGGGTATATTAATATGTTATCATTTAAGAATTTCTGAGGACAGAAGCCTATGAAAATACTTGAGAAAAATGGATACAGAAGTTAAAAAAATTCATGTGTCATTGGTTATCAAGACTAGGACCAAAGGCTGTATTTCTACTAGGCAAAAGGATTCCATATTTTCTAGTTCAATGTTTTCAGAATATTTATGAAACAAAACTGAGACTGTTAAGAACTACTTTTTTGATAACTAATGAATAGAGGACACATTTGGTTTTTACCTGCAATATTCACATACTAATACAAATTTGCTGTGAAAATTAAACTTCAGATTTAGAAGACTGATACCCAAAACTACCAGGCATATTGAAACAACACCACTAATTAGCTAAAATGCATCTATTTTCTGAGAAAAAAAACTTGTTATTTATTAGGTATTGGGTTTTCTAGTTGGCCTCAATCCCACATTATCATTTATTTTAAGATCTCCAGGAGCATTTCTATATAGTGGTTTATTCACTTGGCTACCATAGCAACTGCATACTTTACCTTATGTGTGTCTACTTTTCACAGCCTCTGTTTCTAGAAGGCAGGACTCATGCGCTCTATTCTAGTATCATTGAGACCCATGATGCTATGTAGTGCATAGAGTATGTTAAACAAGTGTGTGCTAAGCAAAACAAATAACAAAAACAATACTCATGATCACAAAATTTTTAACAATAGATTTTTCAAAAGCAATCATGTTTAACTTAATTTTCCAGAAGTTTGATTTGGAATTCGGGTTCCATAAGCATTTTAAAGAACATTATGACTGTACAAATAAATATTGGATGCGTAATTGTAGTAACAAGAGTGCTAAACACTAGAATAACATGGTAATAGAAAGTGTGCAGCCAGTTACCACCCTGACAAATCCACTCTCCTCCTCCTGACATTTTTGTATGAATAGATGGCAAAGATAACTAGAGCTGGAAGAACAGTATACCAGCAACACTCAAGCACACACACAAAAACACGGAGATTGTTTTGTTCTTTTGGTATTCATGACTTGACCCAATTACTAATTTAGGAAGTATCAGATATCCAACGATAAGGATATTTGTTTTGAACCACATCCCCATCTGTACTCCTGCACATAATCCACGCATATAATCTTCCTAGGCTGTCCACCTTTCAAACGAAAATGTGTTTGATATTAAGTTTTTCCAATCAGCGGGGACATTGCTGTGTCTATATTTACATGACCTTTGCGTTTCTCCACTTCCTGTGAAAGGCCTGGGGACTTCATGAACCTGCCATCTCAGTGCACTCAAAAGTATTTGCTCCAAAGAAAATGTAATTTTATAGTTCAGAAAATCTCCAAATTGAAAGAAAAGGTAGATACGTATCACAACTCGGAAGTATCCAGTCGTGACAGAGTGCATCCAGAGGTTAAAGAGGCTTAGAGAAGCCCTGGGGAAGGCTCACATATCAAGAACTCCACATCCCTGGCAGACTGAATGGAGCAGCTTATAGTTCATTTCACAGCATGGATGCCAACCAGTGAAAAGATCATGAATCGCAAGATTGATGCCAAAAAAAGGATGTCACTGCTGTGTTAAGTACAAAAGAAATAAATACACATATAAACTCACAAATGCAAATCCAGAAACAGACAAACAATTCTATGTACTTTTACAACAGCTAGAAAGAGCCCAGTAAATCACCAGTTGTTTATGTTTAAGGACTAGGTTGACAAGGGTTACCATTTCTTATTAGCAGACTTCTTCCTTCAAAGAAATGCTAAAATTCTGTAGCCTTCACACTTTTCTATCACATTTCTTATAAAGGGAAAAAGTTAGAGATGCAAAACTAGGTCACTTGGCATCATTCGTATTGTTTCCTCCAAGTTCTAAACAGTTTCATCTTGCAGTGGGCAACACCCTCTTAGATCAGTTAGGCCGAATACATGCAAACCACAACACAATATTCTAGACCTAAAGGTGGCTCCTACTACTCTACATTCAATCAGTAATTGCTCTTTTTGTGTGCCTACAATGGGGTCTGTCGGGAGTTAGTGAATTTGGGGAATATGCACTATTTTCATGACAGTAATCTAATATAGAAAAGAAAGTTTCTTATTGTTTCTAATGATTTTTTTACTATTATTATCTTTTACAGCTCAACCATAGTTTACCTTCTGTGTTCTCTTCCCAGTCCCTCTTCCCATCTCCCCTCTGCCTCCCCTCCAGCATCCACTCCTTCTCTGTTTCTATACAGAAAGGGGCAGGCCTTCCATGGATATCAACCAAACATGGCATCTCAAGTTGCAGTAAGACTAGGTGTTTCTCCTCATATTAAGGCTGGGAAAGGCAACCCCATATTAAGAATGGGGTCCTAAAATCAGACAAAAGAGTCCCACTGCTCCCACTGTTAGGAGTTTCACAAGAAGACCATGTTACACAACTGTAACATATATGTAGAAGTCCTCCGTCAGTCCCATGCTTGTCAGTTCAGTCTCTGTGAGCCCCCATGAGCCCAGGTTAGTTGATTCTGTGGGTTTTCTTGTGGTGTCCTTTAGCCCTCCAGCTCCTGTACTCCTTCCTCTTCCTTCTCCAAAGGATACCCCTAGCTCCTCCTAATATTGGACTGTGGGTCTATGCAACTGTTTCCATCAGTTGCTAGATGAAGTCTCTCTCATATGACAATTGGGCTAGGCACCAATGTGTGAGTGTTGGAAAAAATCATTAGGCCTTAGTCAACATTACATTGACACTTCTTTCCACTCTGTTTGTTTCTAACTTAGGTCTCTGGGCTATCCAGCCTCTTGGTTCTGGCACTCCAAGCAGTGTAGGGGTGGGTCACTCTCATGGCATGGGTCTCGGGCTGGACCTGTCATTGGTTGGGTACTATCACAATCTCTGTGCCACGTTTACCCCAGCACATCTTGTAGGCAGGACAAACTATAGGTCAAAGGTTATGTGGCTGGGTTGCTGTTCCAGTTCCACCACTGGAAGTCTTGCCAGGTTACAGGCATTGTGTGGGTCAGGCTATGTATCCACTCTTGCTGGGTGTCTTAGCTAGGGTTGCCCTTGTAGATGCCTGGGAGTTTTCATTGCTCCAGGTTTCTACCTCACCCTCCAACGCCCTCTTTTCCAGTCATCTCTTCCAGTATTCTTCCCCTTCATTCCACCACCTAATTTTAAAGTGGTAAGTTTCATAAGCATAATGTCATCTCCAATACAAAATCAAAATACACATGTGCCAAGCATGGGACAGTGTGGATCCTTCTTTCTACCAAAATGGCTCCTGGAATGAAACTGCCACTACCTGGTGGTACACCTGAATTAAGTAATTTGGAAATAACTACCATTGAACATTGAGGACACAGAAAATGAGGGGAACCCATTTTGAAGGCACTTCCACTAAAAAGAAGAGACTGCATTTCTCCTATATCTCCTTCAACAATGTGAAGAATTTGGTCTATGTAGAAAAGATGAAGACTGGCAGGTGTGTGGGACAAGACTCAGAGTCAGTGACGACAGCACATGCACACTGTGGAGACAGGGCAGATGATCTTGCTGAATGGAGCGCTGGGAGAAGAGAAAGAAATAAAATGAAAATGTGTTAGTTAACAGGACGGGAGGGATTGCTTGAGAGGCTTGAGCATTGAGTGCTAACAAAGCACAAAAATGAGCGGGTAGATAAGTGTCTATGAGGTGCATATGGCAGACAGATAACGAGGAGGCTCACTCTGCCCTTTATTCTGTGTAACCACTGAAAATGTTACATAGCCAGATTAACTCTGTGAAAACAGATCTGTCTCACCAAGGAGAGGAAGGCAACTGAACAGAAAGGCCAAGAGACCACTAGAAAAACTTTGGATTTAAGAAAAAGCAAATAAAAACAAAAAAAAATTGAAGACTTTGTCATTTACAGTCTAAACTTTAGGCCATTCAACAGGACTATTAGTTATAAGAAGGTCAAATACAAACTCTGAGTGGTTTAATGGCCCATGCTAGAGAACATACCAGAGTATGAACAGCAATGAAAACTCTTAAAACTAGGAGTGTTCTGAACACACACACACACACACACACACACACACACACACTGTGTGTTACAAGTGAACAGTTCCTAAACTACAAAATACAGATGAGAAATAGAAAGAGGCATCCATTGATGAACACGTATCTCAGAAGTGGCTGTGGAGGGAGCAAGAGAATCTCAGACTAGACCCCTACTGAGTTGCCCCGAGCATAGGAAAAAGGGTTCCTAGGGGATATAGAGACATCAGCAGAAAGCAAGGGATTTCCAACACTTTAGAAACCACTGTTGTCTGAGCAAATATGCCGATCTACTCTAGACTAATGCCATTCATGAAACTCTTGAGTAATTTGTGGTTTTGACCCCCCAAAAAAGGTTTCCAGCCTCATTTACTTGAGTGTAAATTCCATGTTTCCTATGCCTCTCTTTGAAAACTGCATATGCTGGACACAGAACTGAAACTTCCCTGTGTAACAGACTTCTCCTTTTCCCCGAGAAATCACAACATGGCCGTGCAAAGCTTTCATTATTTTCCCTCACTCAACATTAAGTCCTGAGAAAGCATTCCCGGTAATACAGATACACGTTTCATAGTTTTCTTTTCTTTTATAAGTAAGAACGCCTTCATAATCACACTTTCCAAAATTATACCAACAAAATTGTACCATCATTTGGGGACTCAGATATTTTCAGAAATAATGTTTTTACCAAGTAGAGAGAGGAGTATGTCCACTAGGTCTGTTTTAAATGAACGCAATAATGCAGTGGAAAAAGGACCATAAACATGTCTAGGGATTCAAAGGATTCAAAGGAACCAGAGTCTGTGTTTCTAGAACTAGGAACATTTTACTGTTCAGGAAATTTTCATCAGATGAGAAGTTTGTAAATCTACATGCCGTGTGTAGCCTCTGACCACTACCTTTAAACCCTGTCTCAGATTAAACCATGGGGAAACAACAGTGGCACAGAAGTTTAGCAAATATCATTACATTTTAAATCTAGAATTTGTTTATCATTCATTGCAATTTCCTGAGACAGGGCCTTGCTATGTAGTATAGGCTGCCCTAGTGCTCCTTATATAAACCAGACTGGCCTCAAAATTGTGGCAATCCCTCTGCCTCTGTGCTAGAGTTAGAGGCATGCAGTACCACTGGTTAGTTGAATCAGGAAGCTAACTCTGGTGCTTAAGGTGTTATTGCACAACCTGCCACGCTGGTACATGGTACTCTTCGATATAAACCTAGGGATGTGACAACCTACCCATGTTCTCCTTTTATTTCATAACCACACTTTCAGGACAGCATCAGTCATTTGAGTCTTGGCCAAACAATTTTAAGTTCTCAGAATTTGAAAGGATCACTCAGAACTATTAGTTAAATATCTCAAAAAAATTATGCTTAAAGTGAGCACAATAAACAGGCCATACTTTATCATTATTTTAATGAAAAAAATGTCTTTTCTGTAAAATGCCATCCTTAGACTTTAGGCAGACTTTTATGGGCATTGCACAACTGTAACTGAGCCTAGCAGGATATGAAGCAATCTGTTCACAATGGACAAAGCACATGACACAAGGGAGCCAGAGAACATCACCTGACATCTGCCGGGTCTTTAGCCAAACCATTTGAATTGGCTTGGCTTCTCTTTCTTCACTCAGAAGTGAGGTGTAGGGGCTATTTCCTAAGGTGGCTTTCAGTTTTAAATGCCTAGTAGGTGATAAGTCATATAAGTAAGAGACCCTGAAGTATTTTTGTGTTGACTTTTCAAGACAGGGTTTCTCTGTGTAACAACCCTAGCTGTTCTGAAACTAGCTCTGGAGACCAGGCTGGCCTCAAACTCACAGAGATATGCTTGCTTCTTCCTCCCAAGTGCTGGAATTAAAGGCATTCACCACCCCTGCCAAGAAAGACCCTGAAAATTTAAGGATAGTCACTTTGCTAAGCATGGCCACTGACTTAGTAAGGATCATCATTATTGACACAAAATCTGGTAAGGATTATTACTGGTGATGGAACACCATGACTGAAAGCGACTTGGGGAGAAAGGGGTTTATTTGTCTTACATATACTGAATCATAGTCTGTTGGAGGAAGCCAAGGCAGGAACGCTCAACCAGGACAGGAACCTAAAGGCAGGAGCTGATGTAGAGCCATGTAGGAGTGCTGCTTGCTAGCTCGCCCAGCCTTCATTCTTGTACATTCAGGACCACCAGTCCAAGAGTGTGGTCATCCATAATGGCCTGGGCACTCACACATTGCTAACTAATTAGGAAAATGCCCTACAGGCTGCCTACAGCTGGATCTTATGAAAACATGTTCTCAACTGATGTTTCTTCCTCTCTAAGAGGGAAAATTTTTTGAGGTCTCAGTTCTCAGGCCCTTTATTTCAACAGCATATTGGATACCTTACTAGCAAAAATGAGTTCTGTGTTTCAAGATATAGTATGGATGAACTGCCAAACATTCAGTCAGCGTTCTTGGGGCAGCTACAAAGTAAACAAGATTTACTAAGGTCTAGAACTTTGGGCAGTAGGTTCATCTGCTTCATTACCTCCATTAATTCTCTAATTTCTCTGTTAGGTTTCTGTTTGATTGACCTGTCCATTGGTGAGAGAGGAGTGTTGAAGTCTTTTACTATTAGTGTGTGCAGTTTGATGGCTGCCTTGAGTTTTAGTAATGTTTCTTTTACGTACATGGGTGCTTTTATATTAGGGGC
>NW_004949226.1:307670-315734 GCF_000317375.1 Microtus ochrogaster | reverse complement strand
ACCATGATCTTCCTTCCTTTCTTAGACTGCAATATGATGGCAGGTTTACAAATAGTTACCATGTCTTTTAGTAGAATTTTGCCTAACAGGCAATTATTCATTTCAAACTTCTGATTGTATTCATGCATATAAACATGTGAACTTGCTCGAATTTATCCCACAGGTTAATTAGTGTCTAAACATGAATTTGCTAATCAGTGCAAAATCATAAGCACAAGTATTGAATATTAAGTTGTCCTCTAAAAAGGTTCTGCCAATATCCACTCCCATTCACAGCTTGGGATGAATGTTATCAATCATTTCATTTTTTTTGTTAATCTTGTAGGCAAAGGTTGGTGCATAATAGGTATATAATATATATTGATGAACTCTAATAACACATTTATTAAGAATCCTATTTCTTGAGACTGGGGAGAGAGAGCACAGCAGGTACAATGTTTGGTGCACAGCATGAAGGCTTGACTTTAAATCCCCAGCAATCCCCCTGTGTCTGTCTACCACATCCGTTTTTGTCTTTTGATTATTTCACCATATTCTTAGTTTCTTTCAAGTTTTTCCTCCAGTCACTTTTCTTAAACTATTATATCTATGGTCATACATTTAAAGTCTTTCACAAAAATCTTTCAGAACACACAAAGATGAAAGAGAATGTAATTAAAATAATAGCACCATCTGATCCTTCTTGGAGGGAAAGATAGCTCTCAGCATCTATATATGTTTCTCAGCCCATGACACTCTTCACAGAACTAATGTGTAGGAAATCGCTCTTAAAAATGGCTTTTTTATGTGTTCAAAAGACTAGAAAGTACATTGTAGTACTCAACTTTACTTGGTTTTACAAATTTTACAATCTGGAACAAAAATATTTTAAATTTCTAACCTAATATTTCTTCTTGATTCTCTTCAACATGTGGAAACATAAGAGCATCAAATTTACTGCAGCAGTATTTCTCATTATTGACAATTATGATTCATAAATTCTAAAGCACAGAATTGCATTAGTCAGCTTTGCATCACTGGATGACATAAAATGCATGTTATTTGTAAGAGAAAAGAAGTCTGGGGAGGACAACATGCATCAGCTTAACACAAGAGGCTGGTAAAAACCAGCTCTTGGCTACATTGTCACATCAAGGGCAGGTCTGTGTTTCAAAACAAGTACATACTGAACCAGAGAGGCAGAAAGAAGTCAGAGTTGCCTTCATTTGTCATGGGTCTTTTATGAGAACTCAGGGGTCACACAGGAAATACCTCAAATTTCCAGTGGCCTAATGACCTCCCACTAGGCACTGACTCTTAAAAATTCGACCTCCTCCCAATAGTGCAACCCTGGGGACCAAACTATTAACACATAAAACCTTAAGTGATAGAATTAGGCTTTGCTCAATAGCATGTATTGTTTCATATTTTGATTTCTCTGAAATTGGAAGGTATTCTAAAGAGATACCATACTATTAATTAAATGATATGATTTTTATTTACTTAAATATTTATGTGGCATAAAATAATCATCCATGTTGTAACTGACAAAAAGTTCTGCTTTTGATGAGAGTCGATTGTAACATTTTTCATAAAACCATTGAACTTTTGTTCAAGTTCAGTCTCCTTGCCTCACTTTTGTTCAAATGATTCGATATTTGGCCCTAAAACAAAAACTGAGTTTCTCCAGCAGTCATATCAGGGGAGCTTAGCTCTTGAAGGCTCTTTGTGTGGTTGATAATGTCTGCTTGAAATGTGTGAACAATTACAATGATGTGATTGTTGGAGCTAGATATTCCTTTGCAAGCTGGGAAAGTATTGTTAATCTAATGATAATATTTTCCCTCTAAAACTGAGAGATCTTTAATCCAAATAACCCCTTGAATGTTTTAGAGACTCTTTAGGTTAGAATTGCATCTGTGTCTAATAACTCCTATTTACCTTTAGGAAGAACCTGGAAGCTATTTATGGGAACCAAAGGCAATAATAAGTAAGAACAAGCATGCACTAAGAGTTTCTGCTGACCAATACAAAAATGAAAACCAAAAAGAAAGTGTCCACTATTGAAACTTGGCCAGTACAATGTAAATCTTTACTGCCTAGATTTTGCCATGACTGGAATATGCCTTTGTTTAACTATTTTATTTCACTGTGAGTACTTGTCAGTCACTACTGACTGTCTCTGTGTGGCTTTCTTCTGGGTAGCCTCCTTCATGTCCTCAGACAGATCAAGCAAGCATCCTGTTATACAGTTCCTATCACCTGTGACTACTCCTTAGCAAACTGTCACAGTTGGATGATGTAATGTATGACTCCAGACCTTGAACTTCTGAAAGATGATGCACATTGCATCTAATGAATAGATGTTGAGAAATGTCCTCCATAGGCTATGTATCTGAACACTTGGGTGCCCTGTTGATGGCACCACGTGGGTGGGCTATAGAACCTTTAGGAGACACACAGTTGCTAGGGGAAGCAGGTCGCCAGAGTGAGAATCTAACAGTTTACAGTCTCTCCTCACTCCTGGTTCACTGTCTCTGCTTCCTTTGAGTACATGAAAATGTGATGGGCAAGCTTCCTGCTCCTATTCCTATGCCAGCTATCTCCTGCCATGCCTCCCACCACGATCATCTCACATCCCTTTGGAACTGTAAACCAGAACAAATGCTTTCGTCTATAAATTGATTTCAGTCATGGTATTTTATCACAGCAATTTTAAAAATGGTACAAATGTGTGTCTGGTCTGGAATTAAACAATTCTCCAGCTAACTCCCTTGAAGCTCACACCTTTCAGCTTTCCACATCATATACATGAAGGCCAAATCTAGGAGGATGACAATTCCAGGTATTTCTTAACATTTGGTTGACTCTTTACCTGTAGCTTTCCTAACATATCCTTCTGTATTCAAAAGGACTCTGACACAAACCAGCCAGAAATACTATAAACTGAGTAACACGGAAAAATAGACAAGTTCCTATATCAAAACCAATGTGAGAAGCCAGTAAACATCTCCATACTCAAGAATCAAAACAACACACATTAAAATAATACACTCTAGTTTTAAAGATCAATTGATTATTTTGTTTTTAATGATTTTTTTCTGTAAAGACTCCTGGCTTCAGTAGTTAACCAAGTTAGTAATATTGGCAATTATTAGTGAACTAAAGAAATGCGTGCAGATCTGTATTTTTCACTTTGAGAAACTGAAGCACTAGTATTTTTTGCTACGATGGTGATCATATCACTAAGCATCTGAACTTAGTTTGGTACTCTAGAGTGTAACCTTTCTAGTGATAGATTTTCTCTCTACTAGTTTAAGAACCTAGGAAGACATAGTCTCTTTGAGCTTTATTGAGGCGTATCTATGTTCAATCAATGTTTATTTGTACAATGATGAAATCAGTATAACAAAGACTTGTTGCAGATCCACTTTTTGGACACTAAATGGAGTTTTTCTTCCTGAGATTCCCTCACCAGCATACTCATGTGTAATTGACCGATAGCCACAAGATAATTCCATCTTGCCAAACATGCACTTCAAGCACATGTTTTCAACAATCTTCATTCGTCAGTGTCCTCGGTAGAATTTAATTTAATGTTAAATCTGTATTTAAGGTGTGTAGCTAGTGTAGGTAAAGAGTAACACTGTATCCCAAACCAAATATACAAACTTTGTGCCTAATTTTTGATAGACACCATCTATCTCTTCCCTGGCCTGCAGGTTGAATTTGTCCATAAAGGCTAGATTTTTCCCAAGGACCAAGAAACAGACTGATGTAATGTTCATTTTCAGTTCAAACTTGGCATTGGAAAGATAACAAAGTAAAATCTAGTTTCTGCCAAAAGTTAATAAAAACACGAGTTATGCCAAATGCCCCTAAAATATATTGGGCAGCTCATGAGCACAGTCACTTAGTACTGTGTTAGAAACATAAGGCAGATTTCTGCTCTTAATATTCAACAAAACTATTGACATGAAGTCCAGAGGGCTCTGCTACATGCAGTACATCCCAACCAAGCTGGCCCACCCAATACTCACTTGTTTTGGTCCTGGTTTGTAGATGAAACTGCAGCTATCTTCAGTTTAGTCTAATCTACCCCATGCTGAGATGTTTTCAAAACCAGCTCCATTTGCAATTATTCCCTACAGGTCAATAGTAAGTTTGGGGGTAATTTTTAAGTCATTTACTTGGTGTTGCTTCCTTAAATAAAACCCAGGACAAGGAAATCTTAAAATGATCTCTCTTAATTTTTCCTGCCTTAGAAAGGAGAGATTTTTAAGAATCTACAGGGAGAAAAAGGTGAACTTCAGAGAGAATTTTCTTTGTATGATCTAGAACATAACAGAGATTTTAGAAACAGTATTTAAGATCTCCCAATCAATTAAATAAAAGGTGTGGTAGACACACCAGTGGATCCATTTAGGTCTTCATGATGGGGCTTAAATTCTAGACACTCAGAAGGAAAGGACACACTTGCTCAAGAAAGAGTGTGGAGCTAGCATCAAAGACACGGTTTGAGAGTCAAGCTATCATACTTTGTGGCAATTATGGCTATGGGTTTGAGTACTGGTATTCAATCTCAGTTTAGATATTAGTTATGATGCTTAAGTCTATATCTGTGTGTGGAGTTAGTAAGCAGGAGCCTATCACTTTTGTTTGTTTCTGTTTATGACAGTCTCAAGAATATTTCATGCTTAAAAGAAACAAATATCCCATGCTTACTTAAAACAGCCTTCCTGTTTTAGTTCCTGAGTTAAGTAACAAAGGCAGATTTGTACCCTAGAAAACAGCAAATAGCATGCACTTTGGTCAGTGTAGGGCTTTGGTGTACTGCATCAGAAGACCCTGGTATGGCCTTTGATCCTTTTACTATTTCAAAGCTTTTCCTCCTTATATGTACTGAGCAAGGAAGGGCACACCAATTAGTTATCTAGTAACTAATTTGGGTCAGCCCCAAAAACATGCATACAGGTAACATTATACAGACTGAGCAGGTTATATTCAGGAAAATATATGTATACATATACGTGTGCCTTGGGGTTTCTATTGGTGTAAAGAGATACCATAACCACAACAAACATAAAGGAAAACATTTAATTGGAGTGGAAGTTTACAATTTCAGAGTTTTAGTCCATTATCATCATGGTGGGAAATGGCGGGATGCAGGCAGACATCGTTCTGGAGAAGGAGCTGAGAGTTCTATATCTTGCAAGCAACAGGAAATGATCTGTCTTACTGGTAGTGGTTTGAGCATATATGAGACTCCCTAAGTCCACTTCCATGGTGACACACTTCTCCAAAAGACCAGCAAAGCCACACCTCCCGTTAGTGCCACCCCCTTTGGGGACAATTTTCTTTCAAACCACCACAGCATGTGACAACAATTAATGAAAAAGGAAACCATGAATTTGAAATAGAGCAAGGAATGGTATATGAAATGATTTGGAGAGATAAAAGGAAAGTGACAGAGAAATAATGTAATTATATTACAATCTCAGAAACAAATTAAAAGGTTTTCTTAAAGCCTGTAATTGTAGCTCAATGGTAGAGTGTATGCCAAGGATATCAAAGGCCTTAGGTTCAATTCTCCAGTACTGCCAGAAAGGAAACAGTAATTAAAATGATAATCAAATGTTTCCTGGATTAGAAAACTCAAATGTGACATCATTGGACAGGAGAAATAAATTCAAAATGCCAAAGGAAGATTAGAAGGGCAATGAAGGGCCCAGTAAGCATAGGCCAAGAGGGTATGAGTATGCTACAACTCCCATGCTTGTTTTCTTTGTGAGTCACCTGAATTGAGGTGGTTAGAGTTCTGTCCAATATTTCTCTTTTGTCATGGTTCATTCAAAATCAATATGGTAAAGGAAGGGCAAGGCTTCAATCTTCAATCTCACTTTTTCCAAACAGAGGAGCCAGGTCTAATGATGGAACAATAATCCAAAATTGCAGGGCTCCCAAAAGAGAAACTGTGCTAGCATCCCTAGGCAGTGAGTGGTGAGTCTGTGCTTCATCCTTCCTTTCTTTTTTCCATCACAAGTCAGGTATGAACACAGGGTAGAAGCCCTGTGAGCAGGAAATGAGTGTAAGAGGACCAGACATAGAAAAGTCACCATTATCAGGTCCCAAAGCTACCACAATGGGGGTGTTTTCTTCATTTGCTTTTTTATATTTGAAATAATATTTTATTCTTTAATAATTTCATAGAATATATTTTGATAATATCTGCTCCTTTCCTCCAACTGTTTTTAAAGACATTTTTTTTGCAGTGTACAGAGCTTGTGGAAACTTTTCCATACTGCAATTTTCTGTTCTTCTACCTTGGAAATTAATATAGATTCATCACAAAAGTCATCTACACAAGAACTTTTAAAATAGTCCGAATACTTTCATGAGGATACATACCTTCCTTAAGGAAATGGAGATTTTCTGATTTGGGAATATAGTGTTTAGATTTTCTCACAAGAGACACATAAGACAAGAACATCCAAAACAAGGCAAATGACAGCCAAAATCAGAGAGGAAAATAAGTTTACCATGTCATTATAAAATGAGGAGAGAGACATGGTGCAAAACTCTGAATTACTTTTTGTTTGTGAGTCAGTATAAACAGTTTTCATGATCAAATAAAAAAAGAAGGCAAAAGAAGTAACTTTAAAGAAAGATCTGTCCACCAAAATGAGAAGTTCGAATAGTGCCCTAAAAAAACCAGAAATATCAACATCAGATATATTTGAGAGTCACAGTTGTCCACAAATTAAATTCCTGGAGGATTTATCAAAAATAGCAAATAAAATGTGTTCAGAAGAGTTTATTGATTACATCAAGAGAATTGTTACGTACAAACTTTTATGATAGTATTATTTTTTCTAAATAAAACAATTTGGTACGTGCTTTTATTGTCTTATTCATTTAGCTGGTTGACATTGGTTTTTGAGATAAGGTCTTCATAGGCCTGGCTAACCTTGAGTTTTCAATCCTCCTGTCTCAATCAACTGAGTGCTGGTATCATAGTCATGTACCATCACACTGAGAAAATTTTCGCACTTGATTCAGATGTCTAAACCTGAAATTTCTGGAAAAGCAGGATGGGAAAACATCATGAGTTTCAATGCCTAGAGGACCACAGAAACCACTAAAGTAGTTTCTGTCCCTGCTGTCTAGTCTGCCCTGTTGTCTGCAGGAAAATGCTGATGTAGAAAGCAAGTATTGAGCATTGTCATATAGTCACACATCTGAAAATGTGTTTCTGTCTTTGCTGTAATACTATCTGTGCTGTGATTTTGTCACACACATTTAAAATGATAAAGGTTACTTGGCTTACTAGAAACTTTTGAGGCTAATAGACTCATAAAATGAAACAAAACCATTATTTTTCTTTGTAAAACTATGAACACATTAGGACACAAAAGGCCATGATTATAGAACAGGCTGCAATGAACACAAACACATTAAAATGTAGTTGTTAAACAAAAATACTCCAAATAATTCAAACAGTAGGAGCCTCAGAATTGATTGGATATGAAGTGCAAAATGCTAGCATTGCCAGTAAAATGCTTTTACTTTTTATGTAGAAATGAGATTCTGAGTGAGTGAAATCCAGGGTGACTGTCTTCCCAAACATTACTCAAACACGAGCCATATCTGACTTCAGTTTGGACTTAGATGAAAACTTTAGTGTGGTTTATCTTCATGACAAACTCTCCTAGCAACATTTTCCCAGGATGGCTTGACACGTTCTTGACTTCTCAACATATGCTT
The DNA here is from genome assembly GCF_000317375.1 of Microtus ochrogaster. Classification (NCBI taxonomy): domain Eukaryota; kingdom Metazoa; phylum Chordata; class Mammalia; order Rodentia; family Cricetidae; genus Microtus; species Microtus ochrogaster. The sequence goes on along the minus strand of NW_004949226.1, from coordinate 307,991 downwards.
CTTACTTAGCAGAATGTACATATACTTAATTAAAAGTTTTAATTAAATAGCTTCTTTCCTAGAGTGTGCACACTGTGCACACCTTACATAACCTTTAATACAACTTTCCAGATGGGAAACTCGTGACCATACTTTCCGTGTGGAAAAAAATAAATGTGATTACTTATCTCAAAGGCTGTGGAAATTGGCATTTATTATACTAAATTCAAGTTTTAGTGATACTAAAGAGTCAGTTCATTGGGCCCTATCCTATTCCCTATGGGCAGCCTAAAACAGGAGGCATTTAAGTGCCCCATCCAACCTGCTCGGGCAAGAATGCTA
>NW_004949226.1:294549-307075 GCF_000317375.1 Microtus ochrogaster | reverse complement strand
CCGGACAGAAATCTCAAGGTCCAAATCAGGAGCAGAAGCAGAGCAGTACTTCTTAAAAGGACACTACTGGTGAAAGCTTGAAAAGTCACACTATAGGAGTGAAATGGCTATCATAGAAAAGTAGATGTTGTGGGGATGGAATGAAAACACATGAGCTTGCAAAGTTTCAGCTGCCATCAAATACTAGGGATGTGTGCTATAACACAGGGACAAGATGTATTCTTTGTGATCTAAACTAGCTTGTGCAAAACAATTAATAATGATAGACAGGTGAGGTCTTCTCTGATTCTATATTTTTCTATCTATCTTGAATCACAAGAAATGAGGACCTTAAGAAAGACATACATGAATCTAATCTACATGGGAAGAGAAAAAGACAAGATCTCCTGAGTAAATTGGGAGCATGGGGACCATGGAAGAGGGTCGAAGTGGAGGGGAAAAGAAAGGAGGGGGGCAGAGAAAAAAATGTATAGCTCAAAAAAAATCAATTAAAGAAAGAAATGAAAGAAGCAGAAAATGCTTTTACAACACATAGGTTGTCAGTCTCTCAACAGCTGGGTTCTAGCCTCTTGACAAGAAAAAGGTCAATGCTATACTGTTTTAGAACATGTCCAAAAGGCAGTGCTGGTATACATGTGTAATCCCAACACTCAGAAGGCTGAGGCAAGAGGATCACAAGCTTGATGCCAGCCTATGCTATGTAGTAAATCAAACACATGGTGCTTCTGAATAGAGTACATTTCACATTTGCGATGTAAATAATATTAGTTATGACTTGCTATAATTAATGCAGATAAGTAAATTTTACTTAATCAAAATTTGAAAAGCTCATAAGTAAACAATCAAGTGAAACAAGTACTTTTATGTCAAAGAGACCTTATCCAAAAAAAATTAGGCAAGACAATTTCTAGGGTTTCAACTGTAACTCAATGGTACAGTACTTGCCTAATGTACACAAAGCCCCATAGTCCATCCTCAGAACTACAAATATGTGTGTGTGTGTATGTGTGCAGGTATATGTATCTGTGTATATGTGTATATGTGTATATGTGTATATGTGTGTATATATATATATATATGCATGCACATACACACACATATAAAACAAAGACAATGTAATTTTGCATTGGAAGAAATATTTATTTGAACATTGTTCAAGTTGGTTAAAGAATAGTCAGTGATATATTCTACCAAGAACTGATACACACAAAAATTCATTTCTTGATTTCATTTTTATGTTTATGTTATTTTATAAGTACTCCAGGTAGTACTTGTAAATTTATAATTTCTGAATATACTAGAATATTTTAGGAAAATTACTTAATTTTGGTGGAAGAACCTTCTGACAGAGATGCCTACTTTCTCCTCATATCTATTATTTTTTCTCTCCATGCTCATAAATCCCTAATGCATAGAGACTAAGAATTTAACAAGTGATCTTCAGAGCTAATACCCACAGTCCCTCCCCTTCATGTATATGCACGGCCCTCCTCTCATTGAGAGCATGGAATCTAATTTCCTTCTCTTAAATCTGGGCTGGTTCTTGGGGCTTCTGTGATCACAATACACACCAGTGGTGACACACTCCTGAGAGGTCTAAAAGGCTCCCCTTTCCTTCCTTAGAGCCCGACTTAAAGCCACAAGAAGGTAAGTCTTCTGGGGATTTTGAGAACCCAAGGAACCATTTGAGATATTTGTTGCATATGAAAAGAGAGGCATCATGGATGAGAACTAGGACATCTCAGTTTTTAGCACAAATGCCACCAACAAGTGAGAGGTCTTTGGGCCACTCCAGACCAGCTCGGCTGGGAAAGGAAAGCAGTTTCAGCACCGATCAAGTTGATACCATTATAGAGAGCTGGAAAAATCTTACTTATTGAAGACGTTGATTCATAAAATCACAATTTGTAGATCACTATTTTTTAGCCTGTGAAATCTTAGAGTCGTTTGTTACCCTGGAAAAGGGAAGAGAAGCACATAATAAAATGGCTTTCTGTAGATGTCACTGCTACAATGTGTGGGTAGACTCACGTGATGAAATTGAACTAAAGCACCGCAACTGCAACCAGCAAGGTGCTCGTCCTCCTGGACCATCCTATCTTCCTCGCCTTCCACAGCCCATGGGCTGGAGTGCAGACTATGGGTCTCAATCACCCTAGCAAACCTCTATTTCCAAAAATATTTACATTATGACTCATAACACTAGCAAAATTACAATTATGAAATAGCAATGAAAATAATTTTATGACTGGGCATCACCACAACATGAGGAACTGTATTAAAGGGTCTCAGCATTGGGAAGGTTGAGAACCACTGCACTGGATGGTTTCTCTCTGCAACCATGCAAATACTTTAGAGAAAGCAGAGAAAAGGCATTACAGCTTGTGGGTCTAGACTATGCCATCCTGTGCTCCCTAGACTATCTTACCATTAGTTTTATTGACTTTAATAGCAGCAAGATCTAAAGTGTACCCAATACGAATTTTGAATTTTGTCCCTCAAGTATCCTGAGTGAGTGAATGATGGAGATGCCAGTGGTGCTGTAAACTTCCCTTGTGTTGTGTTGTGAGATGTGAACAATAGAATGCTTCTAAGAACTTACGACATGTCAGTGGTATTCAACATGGCGTCTGGTTGTCTCCTTCTCACTGTGACTGTAATAAAGGATTGTTGAGATTAGAAAAAAAAAGAATTTCCTCAAAAACTGATTTGGCTGTCAGGTAGAGAATAATACTACCCAAACCTATAATCTAGAGAACTATAGACAGTCATTTTCCATGACTAAATACTTAGTTTTTCACTTAGAACTCCATAATATACCATATATCAATAAGGTTACAATCTCAGGTTAGAGAGAGTTCGATGATTAAGAGAGCTTCCTGCAAGTTTTGCTTCCAGCACCCATATTGGGTGGCCCACAACTACCTGTTACCAAAGCTCCAAGAAATCTGTCTGCTTTCTGTGGAGATGTGTTCACATACACGCAGCTACACATAAATAAAAACAAATCTAAAAACAAAAACATGAAAAGTTATAATTTTAAAGACATTACATGGTTCAAGTTTTAATTTTGCCACATTGTACAAGAGAGAGAAACTTGAACTAGACCCAATCAATCTACAGCAAATACTGCTAAGAACACGACTTGGCTAAGCTTTATGATGCTGTGGTCTGAACAAGACATCTAAGTTGACTGGGAGTTCAGTGAACTCGAATCGTCACAGGGTTAAATAAATTCATTCTATACTCACAAGTGTAAGAAGATACCAGAAGACACCATGAAGAAGCAGCCTTTGCGGACTATGCCGTGAAGTGCTCTCAAGTGCCTCCTCCTACAGGCTCTCCTGAGTCCAGAGTATAAATGAGGTGAAGAATGTTCCCTTCACATCCAGCCTATATTTTCCTGATGACTTCAAAGTAGCCTTGATTAAAAAGAGAGTGTGAGATGACCAGACAGAGTACAGGGGCAAATAAATAACAGACCACTGAGTTCACATTTACAGCTGATCTCTAGAGTCACGAGTGACTCTGCTTGATTACACATCATACTGAGAAGAAGCAAAACTCTGGAAGTCTGTTCTGTTTTGACGGGAACTGCAATGCCTAAAGCAATACCCTGACCTCCATTTGCCCTGGCAGGATGAGAGTTGTGAGAGCTGGACAGCCCTGGACACAGAATCTTTCCCATGCCCACTTCACCCACGGCCAGGAAGTAGGGAAAAGCAACAGAGAGTTCCCAGGGCATAAAGTTGGGAAGAAAAAAAAGAACAACCAAAAAAGAAATCTGTCACGGGGATCAGAAGCAGAGGTTGCCAGCTCAGGAAAGCGAAGAGTGATCACAGCTGAAGCCTGAGAATTCCCACCACATGGGAGCAGAGCATTTGTCTCTTCTATTGTAATCATTCTATGAATTGCTCGCATTTAATAAGAAATATATGGGATTTATTGGAAGACATACTGACAGCTTCTCTTCTAACTTACAAGTCATTGCCCCCACAGTAAACCTAAACAGAAAAAAAAAAAGATGTCCAATATTCAGAAGCCCAAGGCTTGTGCTGGTAAGATGGGTTAGTGGGTTAAAAGTCTTTCCATCAAGCCCAGCAACATGAATTACATCCCCAGCATCCAAGCAATGGAATAAGAGAACTGAATCTCACAAGTTTTCCTCAGACCTTCACGTGTATACACACACACACACACACACACACACACACACACATACACATACACACCACAGATACACTAAGTAGAAAAGTAAATATCATACAAATAAATCCAAGATCATGAACTAGAAACAACAAATCAAAGAGCTCTCCATTGTTTAAGAAATATGTGTTCCATGCACACAATAAAATGTACATGGATATTTCTCTGAACTATGAAGAATACCCTAATAGACATTGTTAGCTGTCAATTTCCTCACAGCAATAGACTTCCTAAATTTTAAGACTTCTGGGAATTAAGGGAAAAAAAGGTACATTTCTGAAATGGTTTGAATTAAACTTAAATGGCATATGCCACTGAAAAGTTATGCATTGAAAGGTGCTGTGTGATACGGTCATGAGAGTATAGCTCTCCTAAATAGGCTCAGTGCTGTAATAAAAGGGTTCAGGGAAGGAATTGCTGCTTTCACACTCTGGTCTGAATGGAAGTAACCCAATGTGCTTGTGTCAAGGGACAGGTTCATGTTCTTCATTTCTCTCTGACCCTCGACAGCCACCCACATCTCTATGCCTCATGACTTGCCATCTTGATTTGGTTCAAACGGGGGCTAAGAAGAAAGAAAAGAGGAGCACATACCTTATCTTTCTTAATGGCTATGTCATAGATTTCACACGTTACTCACAGTTTATAAGCCAATGTTCTGAAATAAGTGAGAGTATGATATCTACTTCCAGAACCTTGCATTGAAGACTGTATTTCCAGAGAAGAGGGATGAGGTGTCCTCTCATGACAAGTAAAAGGGCAAATGGGGCACTTGCTTCAACCCCAAGTACCTTTATTCAGACATTTATGAGATGGATCAAGCCAGAAAACATCATTTTGAGTAAGGTAACCCAGACCCAGAAAGATAATTATCACATGTACTCACTCATGTAAGTAGTTTTTGAAAACATCATTTTGAGTAAGGTAACCCAGACCCAGAAAGATAATTATCACATGTACTCACTCATGTAAGTAGTTTTTAAACATAAAGCAAAGAAAACCAGCCCACAAATCACAATCCCAGAGAACCTAGACAACAATGAGGACCCTAAGAGAGACATACATAAATCTAATCTACATGGGAAGTAGAAAAAGACAAGATCTCCTGAGTAAATTAGGAGCATGGGGACCTTGGGAGAGGGTTGAAGAGGAAGGGAGAGGCAGGGAGAGGAGCAAAGAAAAATGTAGAGCTCAATAAAAATCAATAAAAAAAATTTAAACTTAGACAAAAATAAACAAATAAAATATTTACCTTAAATGTATTTATGATACAAAATCACACCAAGAAATGCTAAACATTTTAATATTATATATTTATAAGATACCATATAATATTAATCTATATAGTAATTATACATGCCATTATGCTGAAGCATATTTTGTCTCTGCAAATTAAGACTATCAACCTCAAATAAGATATTTTAGCCCTATTTTTGTGGATTTTTTACCTTTATTCTGTATTGACCAAGCTGCTTTCCTGCTTCTTCCATGTCTCTATTTATTTTCAATCAATCTGTCAATCAAGATAAGCTACAGTTTACTAAAACAAAGTGTGGATGTGCATATAGATATGTAGACACATACATACTTAGTATAAAAAACTGGCATAAATTAATATCAAATATTACTTGATCCTTTTGCTATTGGGGCATTTAGTGAAGAATCTAGACATGGGTGCAACTCAGGACTGTATTTAAAGCTACTTTCAAGTCAACATCTATGTCATAATGTTAACCAGTTCCATCAGACTCCTCAGCAATTACCATATTTACCGCCCTTGGAATGTACTCCATCATAGCAATTTCTCTCCACCTGGAAGATTTTTTTGGATGAGTACAGCAAACTTGATCCTACCAAAACTATTGGAGCATTACTAGTTCAGATGATAGCCTCAGCCCATGACGTGTGAGGCAGAAGGCTGTATCTGTTTCTTCAGTGTCCAGGTCTCATATGTCTGAGGTGTGTTATTCCAGAATTGGAGAGAGCCTCAGTTCTCGGAGGCAAAAATCTGATGTCAACCTGTTCTGCAATAGTCTTACTTCCCATTTTCCTACCAGATCTTTCTGAGGTAATTCCTTAAAAAATTGCTTTCAGTGACCTCCTATTTTAACTGGGGTCTATTTCTGAACATATACTCTTTAAAACACTAGCATTTGAATTGATATAATTAATAAGCCAATGTGCACATGCTTTCTGGTTTACCTCACAGAGGTAAACCAGAAAGCATCTATGTCTTCTTCTTTAGAAGAAGACATAGAAGATATCATTTAACAGATGAAGCTTAAAGACATTCATTACCATCTATTTTTATTTTCACCTAGACTTTAAAAAAATATTTTCTTTATTTTTTTGCTAATATGGATGGAAGAAAACCCACAAGGCCTCAACTCTACACTAAGTGACTTATTAGTATAGCCTGCTAGTTTTTCTGTTGAGTGAAAAGGCCATCTCTCAGACCCAACCCATTGTTTTTATTACAAATTGTTTTTATGGAGTTCTGTTTGTTCCTGGCATAAGGGATCTTCATTTGAGACCAATTACACCCTCCAGTTACAAATTAATAGATTGAACAAAACACAAATAAGTGTGGGTCATACTTTCTATGAATTTTAAAAGCCTATTTGTTCATGAGAAAGAAACCAAATAACCATGATCACAATGCCCAACTGATATCTGAAGTGTTGACTGACCACAAGATTACAGTCACACAGCATGAAATCTTCCCAGCCAAACACCTGGGAGTTCGTAGTAAGGTCACAGGAACATAAAAATCAAAATGTGTGTCCTTCCTTAGGTGAACCAAATTTTGAATATCCCATGAGCAAGTATGTAGAAGAAGCTGTTTTCCCCACTTTGTGTGTATATGGTCCGGTAGTAAAAACACAATCAGATTTCCAGCATTCTCTTGCCAATCTAACTTTGTCCTCTTCTATTTAAGCACCTTAAAGGAAAGGATTCCTGCAATCTTTACTAACACTCTTCTTTAGATAACTGTGGTCTTTTGGCCACACGCCATAATGCTTACCCTCTATACACATCTTTCTCTTCCTGGTGTTGAGATGCTGTGTTTCCTTCAATTTCCTTCCTTCAAAAAGGTTTATAGTTTTTTCTCATTCTATTTTTTAATTTCTGGGACATGTTTGGCAAAAGTAAAAGTAAGTTTTTGTTTGTTTGGTTTGGTTTTTCTGTTTGTTTTTGAGTAGACAAGTCTCTCAGATGAATGTTTTTTACTACTGAGAAATAATTCTAGAATGTCCATCTCACTCCTTACAGCCTAAAGTTCCAACATACACAGATAAAACAAAAAATCAGAACAAAATCTCACTAGCATTGAGCAGCTCTTTCTTTTTTTCATTAGTTATTTCACATAGAGCTAATTCTTACATCTATGTACTTTGATTTATTTTATGAACTGATGCTACACAGTTTTATGATTCCTTTTAAACCTCTTTGGTAAACAGATAAAAATGACACATATTGCACGTGTTTGCTGTTTATATTGTTATATAACAAATTTGATATTTATAATGTGTTAATTTTATGACCTATTAAAGTTTGGCAAATGTAATTTCTGATTCATGGGCACTTGTTGGGACCACCCAAGTTTCCATCAGTACAGCACCACCCTATCTGATTGGGAAATGGAAAAGGAGAGTCTGCAATTCTCTCATCTTAGTGGCAATTTCTGCCAAGGAAGGTTTCCAACCACAGACTCATATCAGTAGATCCTCAGCTAAATCCTTTGAGGAATTAATTTACTCAAAAGAGTGATGTGATTACACTCTTTGGAAACATATGTGAGTGTGTAATAAACACAGGAGATGTTGAACATGGGAGGTACCGAAGATCCCACTTTGCCAATAAGAGTCCACCATTGTGTATGAACTCTATTGCTCCATCTTTTACCTGAAAGATGTAAATAGTCAGAAATTTGCAGATCTTCTGAACCTGATTTAAGGTTATGCTTTTTCATAAGGTTTTTCATGAATAACAGGCACTTCCCAAAGCATGGTTTAAGAGTAGACTCATAAAAGACCTTGAAAAAAAAATACTGTTTCGTTACAAGGTCAGGTTAAGCTAGGTTATAGATAACTCAAATCTATAACGCATTCTAGCATATGTAAGGATCTTCGAAGTCAAAAGTGTGTTTTCATTTAATTATATATTCAACACCTATTGTGTCATGAACTTGTGTTAAAGTATCACATCTTAGCTTCCATGTCTCAGCATCCTGTACATCATGTGAGGTGATTTGTGATAAAGGCACTGTGGGAAATGAGACCACAGGGTTGGAGAAGCAGAGAGGAGAAGAGGAAAATGGCATGAAGGGAGGTAGGGGAAGAGAGCAGGAAAGTGTCGTTCCTCCAGCTTTTATAGGTCATGGTTAGAAAGTCAATTATAATTTTGAGCAGACAAGTTACATCTAATTTGTTGTTTAAGAAGTAAATTCTTGTCGGTTTAACATCTTCAGCTGGAACAAACCAAGCAAGTCCACTATTGTAATGTGTGTTAGTCAGTTTACTATCACTTTAGCAAAATACCTGAGATAATCAGCTTTAAAAGATGAAAGGTTTGTTTTGACTTGTGCTTTCAGGATTGTCCACCAGCAGCACTTGTCCCATTGTTTTTCACCAGAGTGTCTGAGTTGGAGAGCATAGTTAAAGGAAGCTCCTCACCTAATGTATCACATACAGGGAGATGAAATGGCAAAGTAGAAAATGGCATCCATTATCACTTTGAATGCCTGAGACCCATCACTAGGTCTCATTTTTTTAATTAATTTGTTTTTCATTTTCGTTACCAACCCCAGTTCCCCCTTCCTTCCTTTTTTCCAGCCCTCTCACCTCCTCCATCCCACCCTCCTCCATTCCTAAGAGTGGTTAAGGCCTCCCTTGGGGAGTCAACAAAGTCAGGCATACCAAGATGAGGCAGAACCAGCCTCCTCCTGCCTGTATCAAGGCCAAGCAAGGTATTCCATCATAGGGAATGGGCTCCAGAAAGCCAGTTCACGCACCCAGGATAAGTGCTGGTCCCACTTCCAGGGGCCCCACAAACATATCAAGCCACACAATTGTCACCCACATTTAGAGGGCCTAGTTCAGTCTTATGCAGGTTCTCCAGCTGTCAGTTCAGAGTCCATGAGCTCCCACTAGCTCAGGTCACCTGTTCCTGTGGTTTTCCCCCATCATGATCTTGACAGGCATGGAGGGCCCTAGAAAAGACAAGTACTTAAGATCTCCTAGGTAAACTTGGAAGTGGGGAGTAGAAGGGAGGAAATGTGGATGGGAACAAGAGGGATCAAGATTGCTCAATAGAGGAAGGGAGAGCAATGAAAGAGATATTCTGATAGAGGGGGCCGTTATGGGGTTAGCGAGAAACCAGATTCTAGGGAAGTTCCTAGGAATCCACAAGGATGAATCCAGCTAAGACTCCTAGCAGTAATGGATAGGGTGCCTGAACTGGCTTGCCCCTGTGGTCAGATTAGTGACTACTCTAACTGTCATCATAGACCCTACATCCAATAACCAATGGAAGCAGATGCAGTGATCCACAGCCAATCACCGGCATTGAGCTCATTCAGCTGAAGAGAGGGAAGAGGCATCATACAACAAAGTGGGATTAGGCCTCATCTCTTTAATGTCCTTCCATCTCCCAGTAGAATAAAGCTAGAGCCTATGTCCTTACCTCTGGAGGAGCATTCAGATACAAATGGTAGCAGGACACTACATGGTTCCTCCAAAGAGATGACAACAGAAACAATGAATAGTTGGAAATTTCATTTTGAATTTTCACATTCAGACATACACCACCCCCTTAGCCCTACTATTTCTGTGATATGAATCACCACATGGACAGGTATTAGAAAAATGCCTATTGTGTAATGTGAGCTTTTTAGTGTCAGCCCTTAAAAGGTACTTACTGTGAGCTCAGTTCAGAAGTCTGTGCTTGGCTATCCCCACCCTGAGCTGCGGATCATATACCACATGCTCCTAACATGTGAGCATCCTTATATGTTATACAGAGCCCCTTTTTATATTTTATTTAGCTTCTCTGCATCCTTCAATGTGACATTCATTCTTTGAGAATAAGAACCAGATCTATAAAAAAAAAAAGAACCAGATCTATTCATTTCTATACTCCAAATGTCTAAATCTGTGATTATCTAGATACACATAGAAGAAACAATTATCTATGGGCCATTATTTCAATTGATTATACTAACTACATAATAGATAATTTAAGTACATTTGAGCTACAAAAATGCATGCACCCATGCATGAAGGACACTTAAAAGAAATCCCACACTAGCTCATAATTGAGAAATAGATGGTTATTTACAGGTAAACTCACAAATCAGAATCCTCTGCTTGAACGGGAAGATCAGAAACCAAATCCCACAACCATAAAAGAGGCTGGACACTTGCTCTACATTGGCATATATAGTATAAGAGGCCACGCCCCAGTGGGAGGGTAACCACTGGTTCTAAGACTTCCTACAGCACCCCCCTCTTTAAAATAAGAGAGTTCTAAGCCTAATTCAAAATTATATACAATAAGAATAAATATATTAAATAATTATTCTACCCTAACTAGTTCAAGTCTTGTATAATAAATAACTTGGCCAAGTCATAAGAGAAAAGTAACAACAACTATCTAGTCTTCAACACCATTGAAGATCTGAGAAGGGAAATAATATTACTTGAGTAAGCAGGAAGTGTAATCAAGCAACTTCCAAAATGTGCAAAAAATGACAGAGACAACTGGCTTTCTGGGCAATCACCCAAAGTCTCATTTGCAACTTTGAAGCAACCAACTTTGACTAAGGCCTAGAATAACTGAAAGACATTTTCAGAGGCAGAAAATTTTTCAAAACCATCTTACCCTGTTTGGGCAATACTGCTTATCCATTTCTGGATACCATGTATCTTGTTAGGGGTTGTAACATGGGCATTTTTTGCCCAAGGGCCAGTTTTGCCAAGAAAAAAACAAGCTCCAAGTGGAGTGTATTCAGTGTTCAACATTCTCTCAGGAATAGACTGGTGCTGCCAGGATTGCCAGGAGCAATCATGTCTTACTTCAACAGAACCCTAAGTTATTTAAATGCCATATTCTACAGCTCTTTGAAATGGTTGAAGATTACCTATCTATGCAGAATACAATATCCATGTATCTAAAAAACCTGATTAGTCTAACTATAAGTTTGACAAACATAGATACTACTGATCTATAATTCTTAGTACCTATATTACTTAAAGACTAAGACTTCATATTAGAATATTAAACAATAAACAAATGTGCAACAAGTGAGGACAATAATCTCAAAATATAAAGAATGTATAAGTATCTTGATCAGAGGTATAAATATACATTGCAATATGATAAATATATATCAATATATAAAAATGATTTAAGCAGAGGTAGAAGCATGCATGCATACAATATTCAATATAATTTAACTTTGTATCAATATACAAGAATCTATACCAATGTAATTGCCTATAAATAATAACTTACAAGTATTCACTCTATTACTTACTATTATTATTAGTGTGCGTAAGCTCATACCAATCTATTATCCCATCCAATTTCCCCTGTCTTTTTTTCAAAGAGATCCTTGGGCCTATAAAATTTGTCCTCAACCCCCAATTATAATCAACACCTAAATGATGTCCCTAACCCTAAGGAAAAACTTTGTTGGGTGAGGGGATGTAGTCTTCTAGAATTACTTCCAACTCTCATGGGGCAATGTTCTTTCTATGGGATCCTATGAAAGTAAAATGATGGTTAAGTTCCAAGATTACTGTCTGGTATAATTGCAAATAGTCTCTGAGTATTTTGGTAGGGTTTTGCTAAGCTTCCTATTTGAAGGTCTGGCCAAAATGTTCTAAAAAAAAAAAAACTGGACCATTTCAGCTAAACAAGTTGGAACCATCTTGAGCAGCTGATACCCCAAACAGGTCTTGTAGTAGCAGTATCAGCATCATGATATCATCTCAGCCAGGTGGAGTTATTGTTATGGGACCTCATCTTCTTCCTGAAAACTTCAAATATTACTGCAGGAAAATTCATTGTTCATTGTGAAAAAGTTAAACATTATTTATATGGACATATACAGACATATATATTCAATGAAAGGTATGATAGAGACAAAATAGATATGAAGAAAAGTAAAAATATTTCCTTATTCTTTTTCTATCTGTCTCATATCATGGCTCCTGATATGAGACAGAAACTCTGAATTTTTATTTTAACAACATGCTTGGATTTAGAGAGAGACAGAGCCAGTGTACAACTCCAAAGCCAGCTCTCTCTCTCTCTC
>NW_004949226.1:269555-293789 GCF_000317375.1 Microtus ochrogaster | reverse complement strand
ATCCTTGAAATAAACTGGTTGATTTAATTCAGAAGGCTTTTCTCTTATCCAATGTCTCTCTGCTGCTGTTGTCCCTTTCTTATTAACATTAAGAATATTTAAGGTTAATAAAGCATTGTGTAATCTATTTCTGGGGGTATTTTCCACCTTTTTCTGTTTGTTTGACATATCCTTATATGTTAGTTTGATTTGATCTTTCTATAACTGCCTGACCTGTAGGATTGTGTGGTATACCTGTAATATTCTTAATATTATAATAAACAAAAAACTATTTCATTTTCTTAGAGACAAGTACTGGACCATTATTTGTCTTTATGTGTGTAGGTATACCCATGATGGCCATAACTTCTAATAAATGTATGATTACTGAATCAGTCTTTTCTAAGCTTAAAGCAGTTGCCCACTGAAAACCTGAATAAGTGTCAATTGTGTGGTGTATATATTTTAATTTTCCAAATTCTGTAAAGTGGAAGACATCCATCTGCCAGATTTCATTCCTTTAAGTGTTCTTTTTGTTAGTCCTTGCAGGTAATAGTGTTTGGTTATAGAAAGAGCAAGTGGGGAATCTCTTGTTGCCATGTAATAGAAAACTCTTTATGTAAACTGTTGCTATTGACATGATGTTTTTTATGAAATTCTGAGGTCTGCAACATTCTTCCAATCAATAATTGATCAATTTCTGCATTACCTTGTGCTAGAGGACCTGGCACACCCATAGGGTCAGATGTGTATTATGTATATAAAACAAAGCCTATTCCTGATTATATCTTGCACTTGGATAAATAATGAGGTCAATTCTGTATCATCTGGTATAAATTCAGCTGTTTCAATATACAAGATAACTCTTTCTGCATATTGTGAATCAGTAACTATATTAAGAGGTTCGTTAAAATCCCTTAGCACCATGAGACTAGCGTATAATCCTGCCTTCTGGACAGAATTATAAGGGCTTTGTTTCTCCTTAATTAATTCTTCTGATTTGTAACCTGCCTTCCCTGATTTATTTTCATCAGTATAAAATCTATGGGCTCCAGTTATTGGGGCAACACATACAATTCAGGGAAGAATCTAAGAAGTTCTCTTTATAAGGTTAAGTCTATCACTTTGGGGATAAATGCTATTAATTTCTCCCAGAAAACATTGACACAAGTTCTATGCCATGATTCATTGATTCCCATAACTTTGTTATTTCATCAGTAGCAAAAGGCACTATAATCTCTGCTGAGTCTAATACCTGTTAATTGATGAAGTCTCAATTTACCTTTTATAATTAATTCAGAGACTTTTTCCTCATAAGTTTCTAATTTTTTACTTGGTTTATTTGGCAAAAATATCCAATCTATAATAATATCATCCCTCTGCATTAAAATTCCTGTGGGAGAAATTCTGGAAGGCATTATAACTAGAATACAATTAAGATTTGGATTCACCCTACCCACATGTGCCTCCTGTAATTTCTCCTCAACAATTATGAATTTATTTTCTGCTTCAGTTGTTAACACTGAACTATTCAAGTCTTTATCACATTTTGTTTAAATGAATTATTATATCAGGGGTTATCCCAACAGTTGGTGATTAAGAGTCCACAACTGGTCTTTCCTAACTTGTGCCTTTTGTGTCCTAATTTTCTTTTTTTTAATAGAAGAAAGAGTTTATTGGGGCTTACAGTTTCACTGTGTTAGAGTCCATGACCATCATGATGGGGAGCATGGCGGCAGGCAGAAAGGAAGAGGTAGTGCTGCAGCTGAGTGATACCTCTTAACCCACAAACAGGAGGCAAAGAGAGGGGGAGAGACAGACAGACAGACAGACAGACCAGGCCTGGCATGGACTTTAGAAACCTCAAGAGTCCACCCCCAATGACACACCTCCTCCCAACAAGGCCTCACCTCCTAATTCCCAAACAGTTCCACCAAATGGGGACCAAACATTCAAAAACATAAGCCTATGGTATCTATTCTCATTCAAATAATTAGAGGTATGTAAGCATATAGGCAAACAGACAAGCAAGTAGGCTGACTGGCCAGCTGGCCAAACATGGTCTTTTGTGTCCTAATTTTCTGCAAACCTATTTCATAACCTAGGTAATTGCATTTTTCAGGAGCAATTTGTAATCCCCATTTTGGCCAAACTTTCTTTAATTCTTCAGACATTTTTTTCTAAAGTATTCATGTTTGATTCAGATAGCAAAATGTCATCCACGTAATGGTAAATTATAGACTTAGGAAACTGCTTACATATTATTTTCAATGGCTGACATACAAAGTATTGGCACAGTGTGGGGCTATTGAGCATTCCTTGTGAGATGATAGTCCATTGATATTTCCTAGTAGGCTGAGAATTATAAGTAGGCACGGTGAAGGCAAATTTTTTTCTATCCTTTCCTTGTAAAGGTATAGCGAAGAAACAATCCTTTAAATCAATAACTGTAAGAGGTCATCCTTTTGTTAATAGAGGATGGCAGATGGATTCTAGATTGTAGAGGACCCATAGGTTGAATTAACTTATTGACAGCTCTTAGATCTGTCACCATTCTCCATTTACCAGATTTCTTTTTTACAACAAAGACAGGAAAATTCCTAGGGCTTGTTGATTCTTTAATATGGTGGGCATCTAGTTGCTCTTGTACCAGCTGTTCTAAAGCCTTCAACTTATCTTCAGCTAGGGGCCACTGCTTAACCCATATAGGCTTCTCAGTTAACCATTTTAAAAGTAGGGCTATTGGTACCTCTAAAGGTTTGTTAGTTGCTTCTTGTTCTTGTACAGCCTGAATGGCTGGTGACCTTTGTGTATAGTATTTTATAATTGCCTTCCCAGAATTATGAGTTCCTGGAACTGTGGGAATGTTAATCTGGATATTCCATTGTTGCAGCAGGTCCCAACCCCATAAATTTACTGCAATATTATCCACATATTGCCTTAGGTTTTCTCTTTGATCTTCTAGCCCAATACAGTCAACCCATCCTGTGCTTTTTTAACTAAAGATATTGTTCCAATCCTAGTAAGTGAACACCTGCCTCTTGAAGAAGCCAATTTGGATGCCAATATTCTGAGTAATGATACTCATAGCCATACCTATGTCTATCAAACCAACAATTACAATTCTATTTATATGCACTCTTAGCTTTGCGTCTATGATCATTTAAAGAAGTCTGCTAGAATATATGTCTCCTATTTCCTACTGGAATTTTTGGCTTATCCTCCATGTTTATGCCATCATTTAGAACAGTATGGCCTGTTACAGAAGGCTGTGGATTGTTCAGTTTTCATGGTAAGATATATTCTTCACAGTTACTGGGAATGACTGGTCCACTTTTGGCTTGGGGGCCTGTGAGAGGCCCCTCAAGGAGTTTCCCAATGATATTGGATTGCCTTGTCTGTCTTTTGTTTATCTGAACTCATTGGTCCAATGTTGGCCTTTACCATACCTTCTGCATATACCTGAAGGCTGAGTCCTCCTATTCTTGCCATTCCCAGAGGAGATATTATTACTAGAAATTCCTTGTCTACAATCCCTTCTTGAATGTCCTATTCTATCACAATTAAAACATTTGGCATTTTGATGTCTCCTCATTCCTTTGGAAATTGCTTCTCCTATTCAAAATTTAGTATTATAGTCAAATGTCTCAATGTCCATTGTATGCAGGATCCATTCAACCATAGCTGCTGATCTAACCTTTAAAGGCCCCAGTATCTTTTTTCATTTTAAGTTGACATTTTCAAAGGCCAGAGATTCAATAAGTACTCATCTAGAATCAGGGTCTATTACTCCTATTTGTACAGCCTTAGTTAATCTTCGTAAAAAGTCAGTAAAGGGTTCTCTCTGTCCCTGTCTAACCCTGGTATATGATTCTATTTGTTTTCCTAGTTCTTGAATCCTGTCCCAAGCATTTAAGGCTGCTTTGTGGTATAGGGATAAGATTTCTCATTGTTAAAAGCTTGAACATTTGAACATGTGGGTCAGCATAAGGGCCTTCACCAAGAATTTGATCTTGTGAAGTCTCAAGGTCTTTTGTTTTTCCTTGTTGTTCCAAAATTTTTGCCTCTTCTCTGAAATAAATTTTAAACATTAATTGAGGTCCATCATCCAGAACTGCTTGCATTAACTGAATCCAGTCACGTGGCATTGCTTTAATTCTAGAAGCCCATGTCTTTATCATCTCCCTAACAAATGTGGAATGCAAACCATAAATATAACAGCTTGCTTAATTTCTTTTAAATCATTCATTCCTATAGGTATCCATCTACCTTCTTTGGATCCTTTTGGGCCTTTTTAGATCTTGATGCTTTATCAGAGTAGATTACAGGGTAAGAAGCTAAAGCCCTGGGTAAGTCATCTCTGACTGCTACTGGTGATGTTGAATCCTGTCCTTGTGCCTTCTTTCCCTGATCATCAGCTCCAATAATTTCCTCAATTATTTAAAATCTTTTTTATTATTTTCTGTATTTATTATTGTAAAACCTGAATCTCCTGGCATATATATATTTCTAATGATTTCATTGAAGTACCTAGCCTCTGGTCTTTATTTTGGACATGTGATTCCAAGGTCTGAAGTTTCTCCTTTAAAGATAACACCTCATACTTGGACATTATTTGAATAACGTGCAGATTGCCATCCTAGAGAGATAGTCTATCTGCTAACATCATAACTTTTAAACAAATTTTTATTGTCAAATTCAGCAGTATGAATTCATTCAGATAACTTCTTAGTACCCTTATATATGGATTCAATTTTTTCTGTCAAATTAATGTTATCCTTTTTAATAGTATTAATTTTTTCAGGTAACTTTTGATTTTCAATGGTATTAATCCTGTCAACTAGCTGTTCATTATTAATCTGTAAAGACTGTATAATTCCTAAAAGTGCCATATTCTTTCTTAATGATAGAAAAACTGATTCCAATACCCAATAAATTGAGGTATTACCATAACCATATAAGGCTTGCATAATACAATCCATGTAATAGCAAAAAAGTTACTAAAAGTTTCAATATTAATGTAGTCTGCCATATTGATTTATTAATTACCTGTTATGCGATCCAATAAACTGTGATCTTTATTGTCGTGGTTGCAGAGTTGTGACTAGAAGCAATGCAACTAGTGGTGACAGGAATGGTCCTGGGCTGCTTTAGTTTTCTGCCTTGGCACTGGTTAAATACTGAAAAATATGCTTTGCTTGACAAATTATAAGTAAGTAAATCAATTCCATACATGGAGCAAGAAAACCAGAACTCACGGTCAGGGAACAGAAACCAGAAGCTGCACAAGTCACCAAGTGGCAAGGAACCGTGCCAGGGAACATGGCAGTCATAAATGAGCTTGGGAAATTTCCAAGTTGCCACATGCAGTGTTCTACAAAACACTGCTTAGGTAAAAGTAAGCCAAGAGGGCAGGTCTGGGAGACTGTCTGGGTTGTGGACCGGCTAGGCCATTAGGCTGTCCATCTGGTAGGTGTGGAGTCTGAATCCACGTAGGAGCCAAATGAAGAAGGACATTTAAAAGAAATCCCACGGTAGCTCAGAAGTGAGAAATAGATGGTTATTTATTTAAAGGTAAACTCACAAATCAGAATCCTCTGCTTGAATGGAGATCAGAAATCAAATCCTGCAACTGGAAAAGAGAGGCTGGACACATGCTATACATTGGCATATATAGTATAAGAGGCCACACGGTGGGTAACCGCTGCCTGTAGACTTCCTACAGCACATGCATATATGTTTGTATATATGTATTAAAAACTAATTATAAAAGAAGGTAACAATCTTGGCTTTTATCTCAGGAGAACCTCTGAGTAGTAACCAACTTAATATACAAAAATCTACGAAAGTTCTGGACTCTATTCCAGAGAATTGAAGTCTGATCCCAGACTACTGGTTTGGGGCCATTTGATCTTTGTCAAACCACTTGCCATGTTCTGTCTTTTGCTCTTACATCTGTTACAAAAGTGCTTTCCATGCCTACTCAAAAGAGATGTTAGAAGTGTCATGTCTATGAGACCACTTTAACAGCAATAAAATCCATGAGAGATTCCAAATATTATCTCATACAAAGAGTTGAGAAGTACAGATTAACCTGTGCCCTTTCTTTTCTCATTTCTTTACCCAAAATGATGAACACTTGGAACAAGACTTGTCTCGTTTGCTCAGTATTGGCCTTTGCCCCTGTTCCAGCTCCATGCTCCATGCAATGCTGCCTGGATATTTACCCCAGCAAGCTCTCCTGCTTTGTATCTCAGCTAGTTTAATGCTTGAATAGCATTAGTGTGGAACTAACAAACCCCCTGTTTTAGGCTTAAAGAAAAATGTACAGGACACATGGCTAACTTTCCCAGAAAGAGTTAGAGCTTGTGACAGGTATGGTCATTGAAACTCCATGCCCTGACTTCAGGGTTCACGTTTGAAATGTTACCATTCCCCACCTCTCCTGTATAAGGACTCTGTGGAAGTTCCTGCTGCTGGCAGACAAAGTGAAAGGTGCTCTTTGCCCGTTAGGAGCTCTGTCAATTTTCGTCACAGGATGGCTACAGGCTTGAATGACCTACTGTCAGCAGCTATGATTTTTACCTTAGGTTAACCAAGTCATTCAATACCTTGAGGAGAAAAGCTGGTGGTTTCTTTTTCTTTTGCTTTGTTTTTACCATTTTAATTTCCTAAAAAAAAAATCATTTCATGATTGCATTTGATCAGGTCCCTTTGCATGTACAAGCGTGAGAGGAAATTAATGTGGTCTGGATACAATTAGTCCTGTAAGCTCTTATTCATCTGATGTCCTATGTCAATGGAAGGGTCTTACAGTTACTGAAAACCAGAAACAGATATATAAAACTGCTAATGAAGCAGGTGTTATTCCCCCACTGAGCAATTAACATAACCAAAATTCCTCTAAGATCCCTCAAAATCTACCTTGAAATGGGTCTTTTACACCAACATAAAGTATTTGAATTCACCATCTATCAAGTGCTACTATTGCATAAAATCTAACTGAAACTCTTCTCCTTCATGCTGCTCAATGGCTGAGATCCTCCTACAAATACCAGGTAATATGATAGGGAAAGAGAGTGGGACAGCTCAGAGTTAAATGTCCCTTCTTTCTTGAGACACTATACACATCAAGAGAAAAGCCAAATGTGATAGTGTTGTTTTTATCCTGCACCTAAGAAGCAGAGACAGGACGACTTCTTAGCTTGGTTTATATGGTTAGCATGGTGCCAGCCTTGGCCACAGAGCAAGAAAAAAAAAATTAAACGCAAAGAAGAACAGCAAGAAATCTAGCTCAGAAGATGGACCACAGTAGGCAATGCTTATGTTCCTGTTGTGGTTTTACTTCATACATAATGGTGATAAATTTATACTAAGGCAAGAAAGGATAAAAATATGTAACCAAAACAGTGACCAAGCCTTTGCAGAGGGATGGCGTAACAATTCTGTAGGCACAGGCCTAGAGAATGCTGTTAGAATAGAAAGAAGTAGGGACCACTAAGAAAGTGCTGTGTCAGGTTGAGAATAGCCGCTCTGGCCTGGTGGAGCTCTAATATTCCAGGTGGGCTTGTCAGTCAACTATCAAGGAACGCCCCTAGGAAGGCAGGCTCACTTTAAGACATCCTAAGGAGATGGGTCGAATAACTTTTCTTTTAATGAGAAACTGTTCTCCCCCTGCTCGTTGAGCAATATCTTATCCAGCAGCAACTACACAGCCTTCTGAGTCTGCCTGTGGTTCTGAATTATCCAGAAAAATAGAACCTCTCTTTAGTCCTAGTTTTTCTTTAATCATTATTTCCTTAACCTTGGATTTCCCCAACACTTGGGGCTTCCTCAGTCTTTCTCCAAAGCCTCCCTCTCCACCATAAAACTGTTTATTTCTCATGTGTCTGTGACCTGTACCTGATTAAACAGCTTTCTCCTTCACTTCTCCTTGGAGCAGCTGCAGAGAAGTACGACTTGTCTACCCCTGTTTCTTTTGCTTTCAAACTTTAGTAGAATTCTCTTGAGGTTCTGTTGGAATCCATTCTTAATTATTTTACTAATGAGACTAAGAACCTCAGCAGAGAACCCAGTTATCCCTTTACCATCTGGCAGGCTAGAGGGGATCCCAAGATTCCAGGCACAAAAAAGGCAGTTTGGTGAAGATGTGAGACATAGCGCTCTCGTGGAAAGCAGTTGCCAGCACTAATGTCACCTGATCCAGTCCGAACTCATTATTTGCTATTCTTGGTAGCTTCTCCTATGACACAGAGTTTGCCGACAAAGTCACAACGTCTTCAATTAAGTACAGGGAATCTCATTTTAAGCATTGATCATGGTTATATTATGATTTTTTTATGACCTATGAAAGAAGATGGACTCCAGGGCTCCTTTTAAAACATTAGACAAGCCTCCCTAGGCAAAACTGTATTATGAGTTCTAAGCCTCCAATTGTCTTTACGTAGTCCAGGTTTTCTCAGCACCAAAAGTTTCTAAAAAATCTGCCTGAATATAAACATACTACAAAGCTTAATGGCCTTTAGATAGCTTAAAATGGAAAATTTTCTACATTTATAAAAGCATAACTCAGGCTATGGAAGTAGTTCAGCATTTCAGAATCCTTACAAATCTTGTACAGGACCTGAATTGGTTCTCAGTACCCACATCAGGTCCTTCACAACTGTTTGTTACTCCAGTCCCAGTGAATCCAACACCCTCTGAACTCCCATGGGCACATGCACTCAAGTGGAGCATAAAAACATACTTGGACACGAACACATCCATTATATATATACATATATTTATAAATATTACATTTATATATAATATATAGAGAGGGAGAGTGTGTGAGACAGAGATACACACAGAGAGACAGAGACATGAATTTTCATGATCTACTAAAAAGTGTGATATATGTACCATCCCTGAAAGAAACAATATTCTATTACCTAATTTTCCATATTGCCTCATCTTCTATGCAAATAAAATCAGTATAGAATAAAAATTATGGAGAAGCTTCTGAACAAAAAGTATGCAATAAGAGAACCATTGAGAGGCTTTTACCTTAAAAAGATTTTAAATTTTGTTTAAACATATAGCAAAGAAAACCAGCCTACAAAGCACAATCCCAGAGAACTTAGACAACAATGAGGACACTAAGAGAGACTTACATAGATCTAATCTACATGGGAAGTAGAAAGTAGAAAAAGACAAGATCTCCTGAGTAAATTGGGAGCAGGGGGACCTTGTAGGAGGATTGAGTGGGAGATGGGAGAGGAAGGGGGTGGGAGCAGAGAAAAATTTAGAGTGTAATAAATATCAGTAAAAATATAAAAAAAGAGATTTTAGATTATAGGTTTGGCAGCTCTGTCCTGCTTCTCTTGACTGAGCAAATCAAGTCAGGTGCCATGTTTCTTTGTCCTCCGTTATGGCTGCTTACTCTTTTATTTTCTATCCCACAGAGGCCAGGTTTTCTACATTTCAGATTTACTAATTCAGATAAAAGGATCCACGGTAACCAATCACTACTTCAATTGATATACTAATATGAACAAGAAAATTTTGTATTACAGGTATGTGGGGCATATTGGCCATAGTCTAGAAATAAATATATTTGATAATCATTAAATTATATGGTTGTGAACTATAAAGTATTTTATTTACTTATAACAAAAAATATAAAGAACCTGCACAATAATACAAATTATAAAAATCACTCACCTAACAAAGTAGATGGACAGAAACTAAACTCCAGAAGAATGTTGGAGGAGGCTGCTTCTTTGTTCCTGGCTGCTTAATCCCAAAATAATCACACAGTAACTGTATTAATTAAATCACTGTTTGGCCCATTGGCTCTAAATTCTTGTTGGCTAACTCTTAATTTAACCCATTTGTATTAATCTGTGTATTGCCACATTGCTGTGGCTTACTGGCAAACTTTCAGCATGCCCACTCTGGTGGCAGCTACATGGCTTCTCTCTAACTCTACCTCCTTTCTCCCAGCATTCAGTTTAGTTTTCCCCATCTAGCTGTGTTCCCCTATAGCTCTGCTATAGGTCCAAACCAGTTCCTTTATTAACCAATGATATTCATAGCTTACAGAGGGTAAGAATGTGTCTGCCTTGCTCTCAGAATTTAGCCTAAATCCCACATATAGTACATGTGGAAAACTTGAATAAATAACTTACTAGTTATATATAACATCAGAAAACTCTCTGATTATTCTCTAATCAATCAAATATATTGGTTTGAACAGCAAAATATGGTATTTAGGTAATATTAAGTGAAATAAATTCCATATCCTTGCCTCAGTGCTACATTTGAACATGTAAAGAGTCCAAAGTAATCAACTTATATTTGCCATGATGTTAATACAAAATACAGAAACTGACAGACAAGAGAGTAACATTTTCTTTTCCAAAATTCTGTAATTCTCCTATTTGCCAAACTGCAAACAAAACAGAAAATAGTTACATGCTGCACAGTCCATGTAAACATTATTTGACCAGCACAAAAGGCTACCCATAATTTGATATTTTTAGTGTAGGTTAGGCTCCGCTAAGATAACTCTTCACAATGTCCCCTGGTCTATTTCCCAATATGCCAAAACACCTTGTTTTTTCTTTCTTCATGGATTAATATCTGCCATGAGAATATCTTCAATGGTCTACAATATATTTATGATAATTGTCACCACTTTTCAAGTTCAGTACACAGAATCTCTTACCATGACAATTAAAAATAACCTCTGTCCTTGCTAATGAACACACCCTTTTCACAGTCAGCAAAGACACCTTATGCTACATACTACTTTTGACAAGGAGGGAACTTGTCAAAATATATCTTTGTATATAACTTTGTATCTTTAGAAACAACCCCTTCCTTGTAGGTCTGAAAGGAGGTTACACATTAGTTACAACAATTGATCTACATGGAGAACTGGAAAGATGAAGGTAGTGACCTAAGCTAGTTATTGGGAGAGATATAGGCTTTGTTTTCCATCTTCGGTTCAATTAATTTCTAGTATGTTGCATGTGGTTTTGATTTCAATATAAATTTACTATTTTCAATTACCTAATCCCATTTTATATCCAATCCAAACGTGGCATTGATCATGATTATATAATTTATCTACATGTTCAATTAAACTTGTTTAGACTTGGAAGGGCATGTGCTCTTACGTAACAAAGGAAAGCAGTAAAAAAGAATGATCCACGAGTGATGAAGAAAATCCTCTAGGGACTGAAATATTGCTACAAATACTCCATCACCAAGCTCAACCGCACAAAGATCTGGGAATGATCCCTCCTTTCGAAACCCATCTCCTTCCAATCTCCTTGAAAACAGGCAGTTTGGACTTGTTGATCAGGTGCCAGAACATGCTGGTTTGGTTCTTGTGAGGAAAGTTTTCGTCTGTCACACTGGAATGCCCCACTATTTCTAGGAACTGTGTTTGGAACAAAACGCTTCTTCGTAATATGTCTAAAATTAGTCATTCTTGTTAAGACGAAGGGAAACATTTTCAAAGGTTTTCCCATTCAGATGATGACTCTCCTGGCAGGGAGAATGGAGATCCTTTGAGAAGGTTCAACTGTGTACCAACTCACAGTGCCAGATCACAGGGTCTCATAAAATTAATGGTGGAACAACCCTCATGGATAAAAATGGCTCCAGGTCTAGGAGAGATATCTCTACAAAGAACTTCTATTTGTGTTTTAGTGGATCCCATTTCCCTTTAGATAAAGTTACTTCATCTCATCTTCCAAGGCAAGTTTGCTTCTGCTTGCATCTGGAAATCTCTTTGCTTGGCAACACAAATAGCCTCCTGCTGCCTCCCCCAAACTTTTTCAAGGAAAAGCAGAGTCTTCTTGTTAAGTAATCAATTGATTCCTCTAGCTGATTTCTTTTATATTATACCAAACACCAGAGAATTGCTTGTTTTTATTTGTAGAAATTGTCCATTCTAGCCCTCATATCTTTCAAGTCAGTTTCTATCTTCTATAGCAGCAATATCCAGCCAACATTTTATATAGAAAGGCTTAATAAGTAGACAATGTTAGCTACACAAAAATACTCCAGTCACCCAGTTAAGTGACTGCTTGTGAAAATGTAGCCCTAGTTGCAGTAAAAACAAAAACCCAAATTGCACAACATTATTTTTTGTGAGGTCACAAAGCCATGAAACTAGTTGCACCATTAATTACAAAAGGGATGTTTTGACTGATCATGCAGCTTTCTTAGTATCTTCAGCCGCTGCCATATTAATACATCCGATTGCTTGACTATACTTTTTTTATTTCAGATGTTTTATTTATGACAGTGGTGATCACTTTGTCAGCAAGGTGAATTCTGAATGAGACTTCAAGCTTCTCCAGGGCAGATTTGGAAGTTAAATTCAATGAGTGATAAGGTTCTTTTTAAGCTCAAGTATTGCAGTATCGTT
The DNA here is from genome assembly GCF_000317375.1 of Microtus ochrogaster. NCBI lineage: Eukaryota > Metazoa > Chordata > Mammalia > Rodentia > Cricetidae > Microtus > Microtus ochrogaster. The sequence goes on along the minus strand of NW_004949226.1, from coordinate 281,386 downwards.
TAACATGAATGGCAACAATGTGTTGCATGCATTCATCTTATGATCAGGGCTTTCCCATGATGAAAATATCTGCATGGCAGGAAATTTTGACTCAGAGACCTTGACCCAAACACTGATCAGAAAACCAAAGCTAGATCTTAGATATTTTATCTTATATTGTCAAAATTAGAAAATAAGTCAGCAGTGAAATGTGCTTAGAAAATTATGTGCTTATCTTTCCTTTTCTATCCAATGTGTTTGGGAAAGTGCACTAGCCTAAGGAACACGCGCCTCACCCATGCATGACGGCTACACACATTCACAAATCCATTCATTGTTTTATTTCTGCCTAGAACCAGAATATCCCCTCCTTACCAAGGAAGAAAAAAACTTTAGAATGTTGTCCAGTCCATACAGTAAGAAGTAATTTTCCAGTTTGTACATGTATAAATAGGTCAGTAATCGTTTTCAGATTTCTCTTGTTTTTCCAGTTGCTTAAGCATGGGTTTTGCTGTCCACACATCTTCAAGAAGTCATCTTTTATTTTACAAAAACAGCATGACTTTCTTTACCTCCTTTAGTTGCCAGCAAGTGAAACAATAGGAGATACTGCACTAACATGAAGATTTCGTGACATCTGTTTTAATGAGAACCAACATCTCACATAATCTTAGGTGTTGGACTAAAACTTAGCAGGTTGGTAGCTCCTGGGTTCACTACTGAAAAAAACTTGGCAGTGGACAGGTTTTTGAAAGAAGAAACAAATGGCTTCATCCTGAATCTATACTTTATAGCAAGCACACTTTGTTTTACTTAGATTGGTTAGATTATTAAATTCGTGGAAGGAGATTTGAAGGAGTCTGCTCTTGGAGACATGGTGGGCTACAACCCCATCTCAACTAAGTGCTATAGCTTGGCATTGCCACTGCTAATACTCTGAGAGGTTCAGCTACTCATGCCTGTGTTTGTTTAGTAAGTGAGAGTCAGGTCAAGTCCATGGCCCACCCACACTGTTCTGTGATTTCACATTTCCTTGTGAAATAACTTGGAGGTTCAAGCTGGATCCTGCCCTGGCTCTGATGCCAGACAATAATACTTCCTGCTCAAACCTCATACCATGTGCTGAGCAGAGCTGCACTAGGTGAACTGTTAACACATGTTATGGAGAAAGTCTGTCTTAGCTGGATAGATTATTTCTTTCTAATGCCCTCTATCTTTGGGGCACATACTTTGTGAACTTCGTTTCATCTTAATACAGATTTCTGATGATATCTAAGTGTTAGGGATAGACAATATATCATATATGCTATGTAGACTGTTGTTTTTCGCCATGAATATTTAAGAAACAGGGTTTTTTGTTTTTGCTTTGTTTTGTTTTTGCTGATTTCTGTCATTTCCGTGCCTAGTTTTCTCTGTAAATATATTTTTATTTGGTCTCAATTGCACAGTGATCTGCTTCCCTGTAATGGAAAGGAGTTAGTGTGCTATTGGCTGTAGCTTGTTTTGATAGCTGGTAACTTTGAACTAAAGAGCCATTACTGTTATCAAAACAAAAGTGGCTTTTCTTGGAAATCAAATCTGATGTGATCTTTTTACCCTTCATCCACCCATGCTTTCTTTCTGCCTAGGGCTGTATCCCTTGACTACAGGCAATGTTTCTATGTTTTACTAAAGCCTTTCCCCCTTTAAATCACGTAGGTCAACTATAGAAAGATCAGTGCCTTAGGCAGCATACCCAAAAGCAACAGTCGGAGACACAGAAGGACCCTAAACTCAATCATGATAATAGTATTGGGAAAAGAATCGTAAATTATAATCTTCACATAAAAACATCAAAATTGCAGATTCTGTACAGTTTTGAAGTTCTTTGTATCCTATACCAGGGCTAGTATATACAATTCCAACTTGAACTATATGGAAGAACATTAAGTTTTTGTAAATGTCAGTAGGAAAAAAGTATGTATAGTATTTTATCTTAATAAATGACAATAGGGATAAATCCACAGATGGAGAGCTTTTCCTGGGAAATGCTGTGCTGTATTTCTTAAAATATATCTAAGTTAGAAATGAAAATGGGAACAGACATTAACAGTAGTCCAGCAAACGCCTTTGAAAAAGTGGCCCCACTGATGTTGACATCTTCCGCAAAATGCAAATGGGTAGCTGGTACTCATCATGCACAGCCCAGCTGCTTCAAGAATGATGGGATCTGTGCATGAGAGCTCAGCAGTATTATTTGTTGCTGGATGTGATGATAACCTCATTGTTCTACTCAACTTCTCATAATCATGAAGAAAAGACCACTGGGCAGGAGATCTACATCAGTTTTCCAACATCTGCCCAGCAGGCATGAGGTTCTGAGCTTACCTCCAGTACTATAAAAGGAAAGAAAAGAATGATTTATGAAGAATACAATGTAAGATTTGACATATTGGCAAGATGTATTTATGTCCTGTGTTTCCTGAAGCTCTGATAAAATTGAATTTAAAAAATTAAAAAAAAATCACATCACCAAGAAAAAGTATATAAGACTCAGTGGGAGAACCATTTCAACCACTGTTAGATAATGATAGAAATGGAATTATTACTGAAGTTTCTGAGCAAGAGAGTTGCAACGCTGAGCAAAGTCACCTGTACTGTGGGGTACTCATATGAAGAAACTTATCCACCTTTTTTTTTTTTTTTTTTTTTTTTTGAGACAGGGTTTCTCCATAGCTTTTGGTTCCTGTCCTGTAACTAGCTCTTGTAGACCAGGCTGGCCTCGAACTCACAGAGATCCGCCTGCCTCTGCCCTCCCGAGTGCTGGGATTAAAGGCGTGCGCCACCACCGCCCGGCGACTGTTAGTAAATTCATGTCTACCCTGGGCTAAGGTACTGTAGTCTCAGGCTGGCTTATCCATTTTGAAGGGATTCACAGGCTTAGAGACTCTAGATTTGGTTGAAGAGAACAACATGAAAACCATGGCTGAGAAAAAGAGGAGTGATGTTTCTATGGAACAGAAATTGTCCTAATCTCATATAGATAACGGCAACCTCCCACATCTCCCAGGAGACCAGAGTTTTATTTCTTGTAGACAGTGCCTGGAAACATTCCACCTGTCCTTGGCACTCAAAGGACATTAGTGAGGTAACCACTGTATGTTCCTAGGTCACTTCCTCAAAATACATTGTTCCCTTGGGAGCCACCAAGCATTGATCCCATGCCAGTACTCTTGTTGCCAAGAACTGATGGAAAAAAATGTTCCCATAAGGCTTTCTCAGTGGTAAAAAGGAGTTCTACTTTCTACCAAGTCCCAGCCATGGAGCTTTCTTTTAGAAAGAACTACTTTTTAGAGAATTGAAAGTTAATAAGAAAAGATTAAACTGACATTAAAATTTAAATGTCTATTTCTTGTTTTGTTTAATGCCTTGATGTTTCCTTCTTACCTGTTTCTTTCAAAAGGTAAAGGCTCTGAAGCTTAGCAGATAACTTAGTTCTGCAGAATCCAGATCTCCAATTGTCTCTCAGGCATCGTGGGTTAAAGATTACAATCACACTGGAGATGTACATTTGTAGTTTGAAGAGAGATTGGTTATCTAGATTTTCTGTGGTGACAGTTTTCTTCTAACTTTTACTAGAGACACAGTAGTATAAGCAAGGCTATTTCATTCCATCTACATATCTGGATTTCACAGTCTGGGGGAAACTTATATACCCTTCATGAAGAGCAAGATTAAACACTTTAGACCACACCTTTCCAATGCTCCAGCTTCCCAGTTATATACTGTAAATAACAAGCACAACCACCGCAAGAGGTAGCTCAGGCATCAGTTATCCCATCATGAAGAAGGCGTGGGTCACAATTTTATTTTCTATCTGATTGCTGTATGCCCTACTTTGATCAACTGAGTACAGTCTTCGTATACACATCCAAGAGTTATTGTTGACTCCAACCCAGAGTACAATAGGCTATGAAAATCTAGGGTATTTCCTATGCCTTTGTATGAAAGTATTTAGCACATGATCTCGAGGAAGCTAGGGTGTGCTCAATATTCCCATGCCATGATATTAAGTCATTCTTCCTTAAGCAGCTCTTTATTCTAGGGCCTTTGAGTCTCTGAATGATTTATATATGGGAATTTCTCTCTTAAAATCTAGTAGAGTGTTACAAATTGCAACATCCTCTATCCTATATACTTGGACTATTGCAAATAACCCCAAGCAATTCTTCTACTTACTGATCATGGTAACCATGTTTTGTTTTTCTCTGACTGACTAATACTTGTGTTTTCTGTTACTGTTGTGTTTTGAATATAGAATGCCCCCTTGTGGCTCACATTTGGAGTACTTAATCCTCAGCTAAGGACACTATTTTGAAGGCCAGGTGCCTTTTAGGAGGTAAATACTACTAGAAGTAAACCACTAGGGGCAGGGCTTTCAGAGCTATACATGTCCCTGGCTCTGGCCTGGAATTTTTGCTTGGTCCACCAAGACGTGAGGATCCTCTAGGGTCATGAGGCTGTCCCTCATGACAATGCCTTTCCCACTGCAATGAGCTGTAAATCACTCCTGAAATTATGAGCTGAAATTAACCTATTCTTATGTTATTTCTTTACAGTGTCAAAAATATTACAGAACTTCTACACACCAACTACTCATCACTGATAGAGTTTTTAAGATTTCTATGAAGAGAATATCCTTCCAACTATTTGATCATGGTAAAGTGAGCCAATCATGAATACTTGACTTACTCCAACAATCCTATCATTCATAACCTTTGCATTTTTCATACCTGCTGCCAAGGAATTTTTGCTCTCTCAACTTTATTTAAATTAGACTACATTCGATCCAGGTTTCAGCCGTCTAGCCAAGAAAACACATCTAGTAGAACAGACTAATAAATTTGATCAGATAAAGAGTTCTTCCTTTATTAGTATTTCAGAAGTCATCTCCCACATTCATTTTAAGTTTTTAACTAAAAGAAAATTACATTGTATCCCACTTGGGCAAAATTATCTTTTAGATTGAACTTGGAATCTGATTTTCTTTTGTGTTCTCTAACCTAAATCTAGTGATGATTTTGCAGACAAGAAGGTACATGCAAGTCTTCTCTTACAAGACGCTTTTCTCCCCCCCCCCAAAAGTGACTTTATCATATTAACTATACAGGTGAAACGGCATTATCAGACATGAAATGTGTGATGACTCTAACTGGAGAGGGAGGCCTGTAAATGCTCTAACTAAAGATGCTCTTCATATCTTCTGACATTATCCAATATAATCTGTGCAATCTCTTTCTATCTCTTCTTAATCAGAATCTAGTTTAACATGAATGTCCTAACATTTGTGTGTGTGTGAGAGAGACCAAGCTCAAATGTGTTGGACAATTTGTTCTTCCAAATTTTGCATTTAATTTTCAACACTTGCAGCTAAAAAATAAATTATTTATGTATAATGACAGAAAGTTCCTAAGTTCTGACTCCTTATCTTGAGCCAAGAATTTTGATCTGTGGTCTGCTCTTTATATTTTCTGACTTCCAGTTAGAAGCAAATGCTCCTCTCTATCATGTCTTTGGAACTGTTGGACCTTAATGTTCTGCTTTACATCCATGTACTGCCTCAGAGATTTGCCTTTAATGGAAATATGACACGTATCATCCATGGTTGGCAGTTAATTATTTTGCCTCTGTGTGCTGTAAGTGACCAGACACTCCCAGGGCTTTAAATGGGATTGTTGATTATTTCAATTTCAGTTTAACCAGAGGCAAGATCTATATCTAAACAGGCAGGTTAGTAACAGGAGTTACTGTTTCAGGAGTGCTGAAGAATCAGGACCAGAACATTAAATGAAGTAAGAGCAACATGATACTGAGACAAGTTGGAGGCCACAGTCTGGGATGCACATGGTTAAGATGTTATCCCTGATGGGAAGTCACTGGACTTTTCTGTGTTTGGACCTCAACATCAGGCATATCAAGCTGTGGTAGACTAATCACCTCCCCTTGACTTAAGGTTAGGGAAGGGAACCCAGTATGAGGAATAGATTCCCAAAAGTCAGCCAAAATATTAGAGACAGCCTCTACTCCCACTGTTAGGTGGCCCATAAGCACATAAAGCTAGGCAAATGCCACATATATGTAGAGGGCCTAGGTGGGTCTTGTGCAGGCTCCCTAGCTGTTGATTCGGACTCTGTGAGCTCCTATGAGTCCTGATTAGCTGTTTCTGTGATTTTCTTGTGATCACCCTGACCTCTCTGGCTGGTACAATCCTTCCTCCCTCTCATCAGCAGAATTCCCTATCTTGCCCTAATGTTTAACTGTAGGTCTGTATCTGTTTCCATTAGTTACTGTATGAAGACTCTCTGAGAATAATTGGAGCAGTAACCAATCTGTGAATATAGAAGAATATTGTTAGGCATTATTACCTTGACTTTTTTATTTCCCATGTGTTTGGTTCCATCCTAAGTCTCTGGGCCATCCAGCCTCTGGGTCCTCGCCCTGCCAACAGTGTCAGGGGCGGGATTGCTCTCATGGTGTGGGTCTCGGGCTGGATCTGTCATTAGTTGGCCTCTCACACAATATCTGTGCCACCCGTACCCCCAGCACATCTCACATTCAATTTAAAGTCTATGTCATAAAGATATTATGTCACTCATATCCTTGAAAACAACTGTATTTTTCTTTGCATACTTTAGTTCCCTCCTCTGAAAATGAAGCAAAATTATTTTTCCTCCATCTCAGGGATGTTAGAAAAATCAAGGGGATTTTCAATACAGTACAAGGTAATCATATGTGAATTTTTGCTGCTACTATAAGTAGAAAGTGCCAAATAAAATACATTATTGTGTTTGTTTCTATTATTTTAATTATAACTTGCTCCAAAATGGAAAAAAATAAAACATAACATTTTACATTTTAGAAGTCATTTCTTTAGTCATGCTCTGATCTGGTTACAATGATAAATAGTTATTTCAGTTTTATCAAGAAAAGACTAGGGGACATTGAATTGCAATTAGAATGGGTCTTCCTATCTCACACACACTTCCAAAGAATCTTTATTAATCTGTTATTAAGAAACAGCCCCAAAATATGCCAAATAAATGTACAAATGGAATCTGGTAACTGGGCTTTGGTACTTATTTGCCATTATTTTCACATAGCAGCTAACATGCAGAAGTGTTTCAACATTAAACGCCATCCTTCATCCCTCTGCATCGTCAGTCCCTTCAACGGCCATTCTTTTCATCCATGTGGATATTAAATTCATTGTAGAAGTCCATTATGTCTTTCATAGATGTTTCAACTCAATGTACGTTGATCAAGTGCTAGTTCTACATCTGAATCCATGTTGGACTGTAAATACAGAATAAAACAATGCCTAAAACCTGGAGAGAGTTCACAGTCTCCAAAGACACATCATCAGAATCCAGTACTCATGACTTTATCAAGTAGCTGTTTGAGGTAGAAACAAACATAAATGTTAGAAAAGAAGAGCATACAAAATGCTGTGATTGAGGAGATGGGGTAAACCTGACACAGATTTTCTTGCAAGTATGAACTATTAGAATAGCCTGCTCTTGCTTAGCAGCAGCTACCACCTCACCTAAGTATCCATTTGATTGTTAGAAAAAAAAAATAACTTTCTAACATTAAACTCAAAGTGTGCTGTCTCTTCTTCCCAGGTACACGAATGTCTCTTTGGTATGTACTGGATGTTCATACATTTCAGACCCTCTATAATAGCTCATATGGATCTGTTTCTTAAATCTGGAATCGTCTCCTGTTGAATATTCTCAGTATTTCATGAAGAACATGTGTAAATGGTATTTCTTTTACAGAGGTATCCCTGGTAATACCATTATGTCTTCTACTATTTTCTCATCTTGTTCTGACACTGGGTGTAATAAGTCACTCAGCAAGCATTAATATTAGCTGTGCAGCAAAATCTTCCTCATTCTTATACCAGATGTCATGAACAAAGTAAACAGATACATTATTAGATAATAGAATAATGGCTGTACTTTCTGCTTTTTCACAGTGTCCTTGCCTACACTGCTATCAGTGCTTAGCCTTCACTCATTTTCTGCCCTTTCTCCATGAAACCATCAACATCTTGAGAGAGCTTCTTCTGTTTTCTGATTCTTAAAATAAATGGATTGCAGCAAAGTTTCTTTATTTGTGATAAATATCGGTTATCATCATCATATCCTGAGGTCACTTAAAATCCCTGTGCTTTATAATTTTACCCCTCAAGCCCCATAGAATTCTTGAAACCCAAAAAATACATATTTCTTTGATGAATAAATAGCATTTGTTGAATATTATATATATTATATATTTGTTGAATATTTGTTGAACGTTATATATATTATAATATATATTATACATTTGTATACTTCATCCTTTTTTTTACTTTGTATAAACTTACTTAAATACAGAAATTATGATACACCCATCTTTAAAATTCTAAGATACCATGTCACAGGCTTCTAATACAGCGGCATCAAAACTGTATGAGGCAAACAAATTTCAAAAAGTTGACAAATAAATTCTTCAATATTAAAACTTACTCTGGTTCCAACCTTTTAGACTTAAGTAAAATAAGTATTTGGGGAAAGAGGGAAAAAGTCTTTAAATCATTGCTTGGTTTTATATAGTGATAAAAGAGGTTTAGCCCATTGTTCTGTACAAATTAGGTGTGCAAACATTCTATCAGCTGAACTATAGTCCAAGTCTCCTCTATATTAATTTTTTTGAAGATTTTCTTTGACATTTATTTCAATGTCCCACTTTCTATTCTACAACAATGTACAAGTATTCTTGTTTTTTCATATCCACACCAATATTTGCTATTTTATTGTGTTTTTTTAATAATAGCCCATCCTAACAGCTGTGAGATGACAATAAAATATCATTTTATTCACATTTACTTGATAACTAATGCTACTAAGAATCTTTTCATATATTTGTTTGTCATGTATTTTTTGTTTATTTTGTTTTGGAGGTGGAAATGCCTCTACAAGTCCTTTCTTTAGTTTTGTGAAACAAAATTTCTTTGCATAACAGCCCTGGCTGTCCTGGAACTCACTGTAGAGCAGGTTGGCCCCAAACTCACCAAGAGCTGTCTGCCTCTGCCTCCCAGGTGCTAGGATCAAAGGCATGTGCTACCAATGTCCAGTTTTATGCTTTGTTTTATATTTAATGTATTTGGGGGGGGGTATGAGTGCTCTGTCTACATGTATGCCAGCATGCCATAAGTGAGCATCAGAAACCATTATAGGCAGTTGTCAGCCACCATGTGGTTTCTGGAAATTGAACTCAATAACTTTTAAAGAGCAGCCAGTCTTAACTGCTGAGCCATCTCTCCAGCCCCAAATCCTTTTCTAAAATATAATAAATGAACAACATTTTTAGTATAAGTCAGCATGTAGTATAAGTGGTCATTGAAAGTTATTATTTAAATATCTGTTTCTTATTTTAAAACCCATTAAAACATTTCATTTCCAAAAAGATATAGATTATCATAAACTTACCTTCGAATGAGTTTTACAATGTTTGTGGTTATTTTCAGTATTTCTTGTCTCTGTAGAACCAACATGAGTAATCATTATACATGTCTTGGTACACAGGATGGGCATTTTTTTTTCAGAGGAACATGAATATTCTAAGTAATATGCTTGTGTTCATTATTTCATCTCCAGAAAGGTTCTGTGATGTGCTCTGTGATACAGAGCATAATCATTATTGTCATTCTCACACAAAAAGAAAGTAGAGAGGTCAAGGAACGTGTAAAAGTAGAATGTCTTAGTTATTTTCTGTAGCTATGAATAAAAAATAACTTGACAAAAGCAAATAACGGAAAGAACTATTCATTTGGCTCCCACTTCCAGGTACACTCCATCACAATGGAGAACTAGAAGCAGCAGGAAGCTGACGTAGTTGGTCACATTGTGATGTAGGTGGGCCTTCTCCTTTCCTTGCTTAATAAAGAAACTGCCTTGGCCCTTTGATAGAACAGAAAATTAGGTAGGCAGAGTAAACAGAACAGAATGCTGGGAGGAGGTGAAGCAATCACTATGCCTCTCCTCTCTTGTCAGACGCGATGGAGCCAGCCGCCTGGTCAGACATGCTGAATCTTTCCCAGTAAGACACCACCTCGTGGTGCTACACAGATTATTAGAAATGGGTTAAGCAAGATATGAAAGTTAGCTAAGAAGAGGCTAGATATAATGGGCCAAGCAGTGTTTATATGAATACAGTTTGTGTGTTGTTATTTCGGGTGTTAAGTTAACCATGCAGGAGCCGGGCAGGACAAAAGCAGGCCTGCCCACAGCTCCCTCTACAACATGGTATCTGCAGACAGGAAGAAAAAAGAAACAAATGTTCCACTCAGTCCATTTTCTATTTATTATTTAACCCCCAAACCAAGGGTGCTACATACCCACAATGATCAGGTCTATCTATAACAATTTTCTTCAACTAGATAATCTTCCACATGTTATGATCCACAAGAAGTCCCATAAAAGACCACTAGTCAGGTACGCAATCAGCAAGAGCATTTATTGAAAAAAAAACTGCTAGCAACTTGGGTGCCACCTGCTGACAGGGGGAGGGGATCACAGGACACATGCCAACAGCCGGAGGGAATCACAGGGCCCCTTGTAAACCAGGTTAGGAGTGGTCTAGAGAGGAGAGATAAGTCTGGGGACTGATTGATGGGTGGTTCTCAGGGTTAAGGATTTTCCATCAGGAGGGTAAGGAAAGCTAGCTTTAGCTAGCAAGAGGCTATGATCATCTGCTGAGCTAGCAGAAGGCTGTAGGACACCTGCTGATTGGTTGCCCCTGAGTTGTGGCTTTCCTCAGAACTGCTTACCCAGTTCCAGTCACCTCCAGTAAATCAAACCTAACACCTGGTCCCTAGCGGGGTGGCATTAGAAACTTGTCGTAGTCTAGTTCCCTGGCCCTCCCACTACAGATATGCCCAGATGCCATTTTCCTAGATTCTAGTCATGCCAAGTTGACAGTTGAGATTAACCATTACACAGTGCTGCTCATAAACAGTCTAGACCCAAGTAATGAAAGAAATTTCTGGATTTCTTATCTTTTTTCATCTTTTCCTCTGTATTTTGGATATAGTACAGCATCTGACACACAACAATAACTCAGCAAATGCTAGATGTACGGATGAGTAGGTGGGTGGGGGAATGAGGGATGGATGGAGGGATGGATGGCAACATCCATCTAGTAAGTCTTGTAAATCAAACTATCAATCAAGTCCAACAAAATAGAACCTTAATTCACAAAATGGTGATATTTCGATTCCCAGAACAAGCTAGAGGCAGATTCATTTCTCTAGTAGAGACAAGGTCAAGGTGAAGAATAAACCAGTAAAAATCTAAGTTCTAATATGAAACTCTGATGTTAAAAAAGTAAAAAGGCCAAGAGGAAACCGAATTATAAGACCCAGCTTTGGGAGATGCTAAGATCATGATACAAATAAGAAAACCAGGTGAAGAAGCTATCAAATAAAATTTGGTTTTTAAGCCCCTCCTTCTAAAAATGTTTAACTTCACAAGTTTCTTATGAACTTTTCCCTCAGATCCCCTTTATTTTCAATGCACAGGCAGGGCTGTACATTGCTAGATAAAATAAAGGATTGATGGGCAGGGGACAGATGTTTAAAAGCCATGCTCAGCACTGTGATAGTGCTTTTTTTTTTTTTTGATTTGTATGTATGCAGGGTCCTGGTGCCTACAGGCCAGAAGAGGGCACAAGATCTCACTACAGATTGTTGGGAGGCACCATGTGGTTGCTGGGAATTGAGCTCAGGATCTCTGGAAGAACAGCCAGTGCTCTTAACCTCTGAGCGATCT
>NW_004949226.1:268223-269255 GCF_000317375.1 Microtus ochrogaster | reverse complement strand
AAGCCAGTTCTGAAGCTCGTCACCGTGATGATCTTATAAAGCCAGTTCTGAAGTATAAATGTTAAAAGGGCTTAAAATTTGGCAAGACTCATCTGGGCACTTGGAAAATATTAAGTTTTCTCTTTGTGAATTCTGTAATATATTTTTACTACAGTTATAAAGTAAGTGGGTAGAAAATCCACTCAACCTTCATTAATCCTACTCAGTCTTTTTCATTCACATAAAACAGTATCTTATGGAATTTTTTGTTTTCTAATTGTTCATGAAATGACTTGGCCTTGTCATTTCTGATCATGGATGATAGTCTTACGAAAGTCTTACTGCGTAGACATATTACGTTATATGGGTTTTTCACACTGGAAGAAAATTATGCAAGTGAAAGACAAGAATTGCGAAGTTATGTGAACCAAACCAAGTGCTAGAGAACTGTATAAATTTCCAGAGTGGAAGCAAGAGACAAGTGCCAGATTCCAACCACACACACGGTTGTGAAAATTTTCAAAGGAAAATTCCAAGAAGCCAACATTCTACTGTTTCCTTTGTAGTTGTTTGGAAATAAAGCAAGCAGCTGGTATCCCTTTATTTGTGAATCTGAAAGAATGCAGCCGTGTGGCAAATGGCTTCCTGAGATGAATAAATAATGTTCCTTCTAAAATCATTGGGTCATTAGATCTTAAAGTGGTTACTAGAAGAACTTCCTATTCTCAAACAAAATATAGCTTAACCATCTTAGAAGAAAGAAACTGTGTTATAAAACATGTGTGGGAAAGTCCAAAATCCTCCTTCTAGATGCTTTCTGAGTGGTGGTAGCAACTCCTTATGCCAAATATCAGGCATTATGCACTTTGCATTCCTACACAAAGATCTTTACAACGATAACTCAAAGTTTATAGCATCTGTATTTTTAATCAAGAACAGGAGTCCCCGAAACTCTAAATCATTATTTATACTTAATTCTTATAGATCAGAGACCAGAACTAGTAAGTAGATAATTCTGGTTCCAAGTCTGAGCTCTTCCCATCATGCTGGACC
>NW_004949226.1:245697-266833 GCF_000317375.1 Microtus ochrogaster | reverse complement strand
TATATATGCATCTCCTCACTCTCTCCTCTCTTCTACCTCCTTCCCTCTATTAATGCTTGGATTTTTCACACAACCTTCTTTAGCCAGTGAGATGTTAACTAACACAAATGAAGTCAAAGTCATGCTTCTAATACACCAAACTTACATGCCTCACCCAATTTTCTGCCAAAAGTCCTACAAAATCCCCTAAAGTAGCAGCTCAATGGTACTTCACTTTCTAGAACCAGATCCAGCTATACAGGGATACATTTTCTTTTTTTCTCTCGGACTCTTATCTAAGATCCTAGTTCCTTCCTAAACTTACCCTTCCATTGCCTATGAAATGTGTTCTTTAAGTTCTTGAGACCATAGACCCAGAGGCCCCTGACTTGTGATGGCTCTGTGACCGTTGATGTTTCTGGCACCTTACTTCTCCATACAATGCACTCAAGGCAAGCAAGCCTCTGTCACTTTTGAATAATCTCACTTTTCTTCCATTTAAAAAGAATATTCTCTCTGTGGCTCAGATGCAGCCAGGGTCTGTGTTGAAGTCTGTGGCCCAGGTTGCCATGAGGGCCAGTACAGAGACTCCGGATCTGGACCAGAGACTGTAACTTGGTTGGAATCTGAGGGTCATGTCACAGCAGGGGCCATACAGATATGGGTGGACTGCATTGCCACCCAGAGTCACAGTGTCATCTGAGCCCAGGCTGCTGCTGAGGGCCATGTAGGGTCCGTAGCCCCATCGCGGCCAGAGTCTGGATTAATGTGTGGGGCACCTATTGCCATCAAGCATGAGGATGCCCAGGGTCAGATCAGCTACCTGAGTCTAAGTTCATGTCCAAGGACGGGGAGGCATCCAGATCTGAGTGACCTATACTACTACACAAGGTCATGGTGACATTAAGGCCAGAGCTACAGTTGATGGCCATGTCAAGATTGGTGGCCCTACTGTAGCCAGGGTCTTGCAGGTGTTCAATGCACCTGCTACCATTGAAAGCTGTGCAGGCACCAGAGGGCCATGTTGGTGTCTCAGAGCCATACTGCCATGGGGGCAGTGGTGACATCCAGACTCAACCACTGCTGAGGACCACTTCAAGGGTTCATGGTTCTACTGTGGCTGGGGTCTGTGCTGCCATGTCCTGCATTGCCACATAAAGGCCACATTATTCCCACCTGAGTGACCAGCTCCTCCACCCAGATGTCTTCTAGGCCCAAGCAGCTGCAGAGGGCCATATCTGGGTCCGCGGTCCAGCTACTGCTGGGATCTATGTGATTGTCTGTGCCCTGTGTCAACACAGGAGGTCCTAGGAACCATGCAATTCAAAATCAGAGGCCCATGTTGAGCCGGCCACGACCTTTGCTGGCCCTGGGAAAGCTAGTCTTGCCTCTAACTGGACACTACAACCAGAGAGCTGGCCCCTGTCTGCTGGAGAGATGGCCCCCACCCCTCACCACAGGCCGGGGTGAACCAACCCTGAGGAAATGCATGAAGGGAGGCTATCCAGGCCCACACTGGATATTGGCTGACCCACCCTAGAATCTACCCTATCTAAGACCAGCTGGAGCTGGTGAAGGGACTAGTGGAAGCCACAGGATATCCCAGATATTCCAGTTAGGATTTGGTGACAATGGTGTACTAGAAACCAGAGGCCTTGAGCCAGATCAGTGACTCATTGCAATGACCAGTTAACAGCAAAACTGATAAGATGAAGAGGTATACTATATGGCACACTGAAACCACCATTGTCCCCAGGACGAATGAAGAGTTTGATGCTGGAGAAGCGGGAAGCAAAGAGATTTTTCTGTTGTTACAGATTTTCTTTTGTTTTTGTTGTGGGTTTGTTTTGGGGTTGCTTTTGGTTTTGTTCACTTGATTGCTTACTTCATATTTTTCCTTATGGGGGGGCATGGCAGGGATGAGAGGAGAACAGAGGGGACTAATCTGGGAACAGAATTGGGGTGTATAATGTGAAACTTCAAAAGAGTCAATAATGAAGTTGTTTAAAAAAAAACAAAAAAAGAACACTCTCAAAAGCCTTTAAGACCAGAAGAATATGAATACATGTACAGCCAAGACAAGGTCTGTAGCCTATTGCAGATGAATGAATGACAAAACCAAATGCTTATGGTTATAATCTGTTTAGCTTAAAGATTTTTGTATGACATTATATCAACACTGGCTAACTAATACAATTTGTGGTGTGTCAAACTGATTATTTATCTGAAAAACACCCATTTTTCTAGTTCCAAAAAAGTCAAAAGACATGAAGTCTTGTACCTAAAAATCTGTAGTATTTGGAAGTGGGAATGGGTTGTTATGAGGCAGTGTTTATAGAAGGGACATCATAATAATATAAAATGTACCCAGATCTACCTAAGAGGAGAGCAAAATGCAGCTATATGTTATGGTAGGAAGGAGCTGTACCAGCCACAGGTAGGACTCTATAATAATTTAGGAAATTATCAATGTGGTCCTGCCATAGACTTTCAATAGGTGTTTTATCTGGATACTGTGGCCCAGAAGGGAAAATAAACTACACAAGAAAAAGTCATCAAGATACGGAGAAAGGCACTGTAGCTATTTTTTTTAACAAAAATGAGCATTAGAAACCCATATTCTAATTTTATAGATGGCTGCAATGACGCTAAGGAAGCTAGGTAAGTTAAACTGTGGGTGTCAACAGCAAAGGCTGGCTGAGAATCTACTCATCTCTCTGGGCAGGCCTGTCGCCCTGCCACTCAGAAGGAAGGTGAGGACACTATATTCTAAGAACCCCACATGAGACGGTGCATCTCACAGACTGTGTCCAAGCTAAGGGTGATGTTAGAAGGGTTAGTTTCAAGAGAACCAAGTAACGACCATACAAAATCAGCCATCCTCAAACCGATGGACTAGCTTGCTAAGTTGTCTTCTCGTTCCTTTCCTTTAAACATATCTTGGTGTCCCGAGTGACAAATACAGCATTTTAACTTCTTTTACTTTGCAATTTTTATCTAGATGAGGAAATACATAACAGGGACATGGCAGAGAAAACAAGTAAAACACACAGAAAACCCTCCAAACGCTGCTAGTATAACCAACACCATAGCTGGGAATTTGACATTTAGCATGTTGTATTTTTATAATTCATCTGCATATACACCTGTGTGTCTGAGCACACAGTTAATATTGTTTTTCTTAGAATGGCATAAAAGTGATAGCATGGTATATATGCAATATTCTAAGACTCTCTCTTGTAGTCTCAAAATTCAGCTGAGTTCTGTTTTGGATTGTGGGTCATTTGTTTTTTGTGTCTATCTGTGGTGTCTGCACCACCTGGAACTGCGATCAGGCAAGGGTCTGGGATTTAAAGACACACCAAGAGATGGGTCACTCTTGAAACAAGAATCCCAATTTTATTATGTTCCAGGGCAGCTTATATAGTGCTCTCCTTGACTAGTGGCCATGCTCTAGCTCTTGGAATTTTTCAGCTGCAAGCCCACCAGAAACCACTTACTTGTTATCAGGAACTCATAAGGGTCTTGTGCTCAGAGCTGCTACAAGCATAGGAAAACAAGTTGTTTACTCCAGCAGGCAAAGGGTCATAGAAAGTTCAGGGTCTGAGGGTCTGCAGTCCCCAATACCTATCTACTATTTAATTGTGTGAAGATTGTTTACTTTGTAAATTCGTTCACTTATCAGCAAGCACTTGGGCTGCTACCAGTTTTGTTCTGTTAGAAATAATCCTCTGTAAACTCTCTTTTGATGAACATGGATGAGAATTTCTCCAGTCTGACCACAAGGCATGAACTGGAATATGTGTAGTTTCATGTTTCTCTAGCTCATACTAACATGGCTTCTCGTAACTGCATGCAGAACTCACACACAGAGAGATAGTTTCTGGCCTTGTAGGACTTTCTTCTTTGTTCTGTGTGTGTAGGGGGAGCATTTGGAAATCTTGTGTTCATCATTTTACTCCTTTTTTTCCCAATGTTTTTTATTTAAATTTTTTTCATTTTACATACTAGCCTCTGTTCCTTCTCCCTTCCTTTCTCCCACCCCCAATCTCCCACCAATCCCATCCCCATCCACTTCTCCCTTGTAGAGTCAATCATGTCTGGTATACCAAGCTGAGGCAGGAATAAGTCCCTCTGCCCTGTATCAAGGCTGAGCAGGTTATCCCACCATAGGGAATGGGCTCCAAAAAGCCAGTTTATGAGCCCAGAATAAGTCCTGGTCCCACTGCCAGGAACCACCTAACAGATCAAACCGCATAACTGTCACCCACATTGAGAGGTCTTAGATTGGTCCTTTGCAGGATACCCAGTTCACATCATTTTATTCTTATAGAAGCTATTCAAAACACATTAAGATAGTTTTGTTAGGTACCTGTGGGCTTGCTCTTCAAACTTGAGAGGGAGCCCAGTTGTCAGCCTTATGTGGTCATCTTTTCTGTCTTCACTGAAACTTGTCAAAGCAGATCTACTGCAGATATCAAAGTATTTACCCCAATTCTCTTTTCTATCCTTTAATCTTCTATTCCAAAGTTATAGTTAAGGTTTTTCTTATGTCAGCTTTTTCCTGAATTTTCCCCAAAATTATTAAAATATAATTATCAAAGCCTGACTATCTGGAGGGTCCAAAACACTGTTCTAATACATAAAATATTGATAACCACAATTAAGCTAATTAACAAATTCATCACTTCACAGTTACTTAAGTGTGTGAAAGACAACATTTGAGATTATTCCTCTTAAAAATTTTAGATATATATATATAACATTGCTATTAACAATAGTCACTATGGTATACTTGCCAAGTCATTTCACTTCACTTAGAAATTTTTATCTGTCAGCCCATGCAAGGGACTGTCTTTAGTATAACAGTTCATAAATAGATAGGTTCTACTTATTCACACTGTATAACTTATCACAATTCTGTCTCTCTTGAAATTTTTGAAATACTAAATTTTGCTTATTTTACTTATTTTCATCTGCTATTTGATAGGTGTGTCCTCTAATTAGATTTTTTTTGGTGGCCACCTTAGAATATTACTATGAGAACTTTTATATTATAAGCTCCCATCTAAGCCATATGTTATTTTAACTCTGATAAGGTCACTTTCAAACTACAGGCTAATTTTGGACAGGGTTTTGATTGTTTCTTTTGTAAAATGTGAAAAATATTAGATATTCTTAGTGACTTAGAGATAAACTAAAATAACTTTATGTACAAACTTGTCCTAATTTGACCTAGCAATAAGGCATTCCTTAAGTTGAGCAGTCTGTTTGCCTCATGTGCTCATTGTGTCTCACAAGGAAGAAAGATGTATGAATGTGAACAGGGGGATGTGAAACCAATCCATACATTACAGTGGGAGATAGCAGAGCAGCAAATCAGGATAGGCCTGATGCAGGCAAATATCAGTTGACAAGATGAACATTGAAAGTAGTGGGGGGTGAGGGGGTAGTTGTAGCCTTCAAGGCCTTCAAAAAAATTATCCTGGAGATGCAAATCTAATTCCCACAAGAGGAAATAGCACAGCGGGGGTTCCT
This sequence comes from Microtus ochrogaster, assembly GCF_000317375.1. Classification (NCBI taxonomy): domain Eukaryota; kingdom Metazoa; phylum Chordata; class Mammalia; order Rodentia; family Cricetidae; genus Microtus; species Microtus ochrogaster. The sequence goes on along the minus strand of NW_004949226.1, from coordinate 261,316 downwards.
TACAGTGTGGTCCTTCCATCTCCCTTCAGACTGGGTAGCTGGTATATAGCTATCAAATTTCTGTTTGGGGGAGTCTTCTCTATTCAGTGATGAAAAATTGTCCAACAACTGAAATGTCTTCTTGTCAATAAAAGTCACAACTGTTTGTTTGTTTTGCTTTTCTTCATCCTGTTTTACTAATTAATGAATTGAGAAAAGGCATCAACTAACTTGCAGCTGATGACGTGACCTCCAGTCTTCATGTTAACAGTTGGCCAAGAAGAATATTGTCCAATAAGGCTAGTAGGGCATGAAACACAGTCACTGAAGTCTGAAATAGTCAACTTATAGTTTGCAGAAATATCATCAATTGTTATTACAGTTACCCAACAACTATGTTTTAGTATAGTATTTAGTATGGTATGAGTATAACTTAGATGCAACAACAATAATATATCTTTAAAAGATAAATATTTAACATTAAGGTGTACTTTGTGTGAATTAACATCTAAATGTTTATGAATTTCTGCCCACCAATGTCCTTGAGCACTCATTGAAGGTGGCACCTGAATCTCCATTTTTCCATTTTTCTCAAGATCTGTAAACAGGAAAAGTCTCTATTACAGTTATGATGTAATCTTCATGCCTCTTATTTCATCTTACTGCATGTGCACCCCACCTCACTAATAGACTAGGGACCCCTGCCTTCTACCAGCATCATGCATTCTTTAGTCCTATTATCATCCAATATCCTCATGTAATACTGAGATTCACTACGACAACTGCCAACCCAACATCCCAAACACCCATGCTCAGATTAGCAAATGAGAAAACACTGTATAGTCTCTGGAGTCAGTGAATGCAAGGTCTGCGAAACCCAATGGAATATGCTCTCTAGTAACAATAATAATAGTTTTTCTGAGCTTCATAAAGAGATAATACACAGAAGGCTAAGAAATATAGGCAACAGAAAAGTACAGGGTTTTATTTCATAAGTGTTTTTATTAATGCATCAATAAAACACCTCTCGTTGGCCATACTCTGCCAATAGAAATTGGTATTTAAAATTAGTAAAGATTAATAATCCATGCCACATAAAACACCATCTACATAAAGGTATTCTGTGTAGTGACATTTTCCTGCTTGTGCAGTAATAGTCATCTTGAAAGATTCTTTTCCTTCTCCTGAGCTGACCTGTGGGTGTTTGGTTTGGTAGACTACTGAAGCCACAAAAGTGTTCTGCTCTTAGTGGGTTCTGTTAATGGGGGTTGAATCTCCAAGCAAGACAATGATAAAATTCAACCTTACTGAGCAGAGCAGAGAATACAAGGTTGATATTGTACAGAACAAAACCAAAGTTTTGTTATCTTTGATCATGAAAGGCCATGATTAGCTAAACCTCAACCACCACGAGGCAGACAGCTTGAACGGTTCTTCCATTTTCAGCCCTCTCCTTCTTACTAGCAAATTCCATTTCCAAGAGTCACGGATTCTAACTTTGGGTTTTGAGAACAATTGGATCTTAGGAGCATTTTTCTATCTTCAAATGAGAAATAACATAAAATCTACTTTTAGATCCTCACCCTTTTAAAAGTAAGAAAGTATGTGAAATAGATGTTTTGCCAAACACAAATCTACCATTTTACTGAATAGAAACCTATCTATTAGGATCAGAATTAGACTTTAAGAACTACAAAGCAAGGAAATCTATACTTAGAACATGTATAAAATGCCTCCAATAACAGAATTGGCTCTGGTCAACCAGAAATGATAGGATGCTTTAAGGCAACAGCAAATATTCATTCTACTTAAATCATAAACAAAAACCCAGAAGTTCCATAGATAGCTGGCAGGAAAAGGAACTGAGAAAACATCAAATGCCCAAGCCACAAAGACCTTTCTCCCCCTGTACACTCACCCTTAAATGTGTGTTGACAACTCTTACAGACATAAATACACACATACAATCTGATCCTCAATTCCCTGTCAGTTCATTTACATGTATTCCTCTTAGAAGGTTATCCGTAGGCTTTGGGTTCATGAAATACTTTCTGAAGGAATGAAACCAAATGAAAAGGTGGCAGAACAAATGAGAAAGAAAAACTGAGTGGGGAAAGAGAGATGTAGAAGACAAAGGAGCAGGAGAAAGATTATTTCCTTAAAAATTACATGTAGGCAATTTCTTTGTAAAGACAGATGGTACAGAAAACTACACAACCAATCAGAATGCTGAATGGTGAAACCCAGTCCCAGTGAACATGTCTACAAAACAATTCCTGCACCTAAGGTTTTAGGAACATTGTAGAAAAGAGGCAGAAAGGTTATAACAGCCAGAAGATCCTGGAGTCTGCAGTGAGATTGTTTCTCCTAAGAATGCCAGAGATTCCACTCATAAAGTCTCACCAATAGGATTGCCTGCTTCGTGCTGAAGAAGAACAAAAACAACAGACATGCGAATGGGGATGGGGAAGGCTACAAATTTCAACATTAAAAACAAACAAACAAACAAAACTACTGGCAACTAAGGAATGCTGAGAGCCGAAGAAATAGTCTTCCCCAGGGAACCACTCAAGAATTGGTTACTTAATACCAAGAGGTCAATCCTAAAATCATACACATGCAAGTAACATTATACAGACTGCAACAGGTTGCATTTATACATTGAGGAATATATATGCACATGCATATGCACATATGTATATAGAAACATTTAGTGAAAAAAGAGGCCATAAATTTGAAAGAGCAAGGAAGGTCATACAGGAGGTTTAGAGGGAGGAAAAGAAAAGGGAAAATGATGCATATATACTATAATCTCAAAAAACAAAAGAAGTGAATTTTTTATTTACTTGAAGAGCAGATGCTGTTGCTCAGTTTGTAGGATATGTGTTTGGCATACATGAACATGAAACCCTGGTTTCCGTCCCTAGCACCACGTAAACTTGTTTTGGTGGTGGACACTTTTAACAGTACTACTTGGGAGATGGAGGGAGGAAGACCAGATGTTTAAGCTCATCACTGGCTGCACATGGAGATCAAAGTTAGCCCATGCACAAGACTCTGTCTTGAACAAGCAAACCCAATCCAAACAGAAGTGACTTTTCCCTACCTCACCCATCCTGATCCTGCACTTCAATTATTTTCAGTCTTTTCTTAGTCTGCATGTTTAAAAATTTAATGCTCAATAAAATTTAAAATATTCTTTCCTTAACTTCTATGATCATTTGAGGTCTTTCATAACTGTTTAAATATCTACTATCTCTTTTTGCTCAACTACATGTGAATGTAACATCCTCTCCCCTGAACTCCATTGATCAGTCCATTTCTTCATAGCAGCTGCCAAAATTCAAGGCTTCTAATGTCCATTGTGGCTTTTATTGTTTTTCAGTCCAAAATATTTCTGTCAGTATTTTGTAAATTTAAAGAGTTGTTTCATATTTAAACTGGGTTTTTGAATGGTTTCAACCAGAAAATATTTTCTTCACATACAACCTGACCTGCCTGAAGAACCAGACTGCCTCCATCTTAGGCTTAAAGGCCATATTATCATAAAGACAAACTAAGTTCATTCTTGTTTAGTATTAAGCCTCTGTTTCTCAAGGATTGAATTATGCCCTATCTGTAACTTTAACTACAAATGGTTCTGCACAGCTTATTCCAAGAATGACAAGCATCTTTTTTTTCAAAAGTTAATAACGATCTTGTAACCCTATCCTCTTTTAAAACGGGCTCGTATGGTTACCTTGTTATGACTACCTGTTATTATGACCACCTTGTAATCATGTCTTTGTTTCAGAAGGTTGTTATGACTAACTTGTTATAATTATGTTATGCTCTTGTAATCCTTTTTTGTCCACCAAATTCCTCATTTGGAAACCTCCTCTCCCTGAGTTCTAAAAACCTTGTCTTGCTCACATCTTGCTCTCTAAATTCCTAACTTAGGGTGAAACAGCCAGTGGGCCAGTCCTGGGTGCACCTCTAAAATAAAGCTTGATTTAATTTAAAAAACATAAATTTCGTCTTTCTCCGTGCAATTTTCAAGTTTAACAATGTCCCCTGAAACAACAGCCCTATGAACGCCATACTTTTATCTCTCACCTAATTAACCTTGATGCAGAAGTCAATCAGGCAGTAATATGGTTTAAGTGGTGGCTCTGTCACACCGTCTTTTACCCTGGAGACCCATCGCAGCATGCTAGACAACACTCTCAGCTAAGAATATTCATTTTTAGCCTTTGCATACCTAGAATTCTAGCATTTAAAAGGATAAGAAGTAAGAAGGAAGATCACACATTTGAAGGTAGCATGAGCAAGGAAATGGAGGAAAGGTCACCCTTTACCTAGTGATAATCAGACTACAAATGCACTAGCCAATACGCAATGTATTAGCCTGTTCAGATATACATTATAAAGTACCATAGATGATGTGCTGGCCAGTTTTATACCAACTTGACACAGGCTTGAGTCATTTGAGAGATGGGAATCTCAACTGAGAAAATGCCTCCTAGGCTGTAGGAAAGACTATAGGTCATTTTCCTAATTAGTTATTGATATGGGAGTAACCAGTGCATTGTGGTGCCATCCCTCAGCTAATTGTTCTGGATTATATGGGAAAGCCGGATAAGCAAGCCATGATTAGCAAGCCAGTAACCAGCATGCATCCATGACCTCTGTATCAGCTCCTGCTCCCACGTTCCCGCTGTGTTTTAGTTTCTACCCAGACTTCCTTTTATGATGGGCTACGATGTGAAATTATAAGCCTAATACACCCTTTCCTTCCAAGTTGCTCTACTCATGGTGTTTTATCACAGCAATCATAGCCATGATTAAGAGAGACGTGACCTAAGTCATTGAAATTTATTTCCTCACAATTTTGGAGGCTAGACATCTGGATCAAAGTACTAGCCAGGTCTGTATCTGCCCTAGTTTACAAGCTGCTGGGCTTTCATTCATCTCCTTTGGGTATTCACACGGAAATGAGAGGCATTATCAGTTTAGAAGGCTCTTGACAGATGAGAGCCCCACTCTTTTTTATTAGCATGTGGCTTTTATTCCTTCCTTCATTTTTCCTGCTTTTTTCTTTCTTTTTTTTTTCAGTTCACCCATTTATTAAAAATTTCCACCTCCTCCCCTCCTCACACTTCCTTCCCACTTCCTTCTCCCACTCCCCCTCCCTCTCCAGTCCTAAGAGAAGTCAGGGTGCCCTGCCCTGTGGAAAGTCCAAGGCCCTCCCCCTCCATCCAGGTCCAGGAAGGTGAGCATCCAAACAGACTAGGCTCCCAAAAAGCCAGTACATGCAGTAGAATCAAATCCCAGTGCCATCACCATTGGCCTCTCAATCCACCCTCAGGTCAGCCACATCCAGAGAGTCCCGTCTGATCACATGCCCGTTCAGTCCCAATCCAGCTGGCCTAGATGAGCCCCCATTAGATCAGTCCTACTGTCTCCATGGGTGGATGCACCCCTCGCTGTCCTGACCCCCCTGCTTATGTTCTCCCTGCTCCTGCTCTTCATCTGGACCTTGGGAGCTCAGTCCAGTGCTCCAAAGTGGGTCTCTGTCTCTATCTCCATCCATTGCCAGATGAAGGTTCTGTGGTGACACTTTAGAGTTCTACTCAGTGGTAAAAAAACAATGACATCTTGAATTTTGCATGCAAATGGATGGAAATAGAGAACGCTTTGCTGAGTGAGATAATCCAGACCCAGAAAGATGAATATGGTATGTACTTACTCATAAATGGATTCTAGCCATAAACAAAGGACATTAAGCCTGTAATTTGTGATCCGAGAGAAGCTAAATAAGAAGGTAAACCCAATGAAAAGCATATATTTATCCTCCTGAATGTTGGAGGTGGACAAGATCGCCAGAGAAAAGTTGGGAGCATGGGGGTGGGGGTGCGGTGGGGGGAGGGGGAGGAGAGGAGAGAGAAAGGAGATGGGGAGGATTGAGGAGAGCTTTGGGGAATGGGATGGTTTTGAGATGGAGGAGGGTGGATGTGGGAGCAGGGAGGAGGATATCTTAATTAAGGGAGCCATTTGGGGATTGGCAAGAGACTTGGCTCTCAAGGGGTTCCCACGTGTCCAGGGAGATGTCCCCAGCTGGGTCCTTGGGCAGCAGAGGAGAGGATGCCTGAACTGGCCTTACCCCATAGCCACACTGATGAATATCTTGCATGTCACCATAGAGAGCCCCACTCTTTAGTTCTGTATGAAGACTCCAAATAGATAGTTAGAGTTAGAGCTTCCTTCAGCATATGAACTTGTGTGAAGGATACAATGCAGTTAATGAAAGTGAATTTTCATTATGAGATTTAAGAAGATAAAGACAAATGGTAGAAGAGAACTAACAGAAACTGTCATAGCTCAGGGTTTAGGGTGAGCCATTTAGAGAAGTGACACTTGAGATACGATGGGGGAGGTAGGTGATGAAGCCGGCAAAGAGCTTGGAGAGCAACCTTCCAAGAAGCAACAATTACAAATATAAATGTCCTCTCACAAACCCACAGATACTGAAATCCAACATTCCTGAGAAAGGATGAACCCAATCCAGAGATCAGGAGACTAGTAAATAGATTCATCATTCGGACAAAGTTTGCTTCTTTGGAGGAAAAGGTAATTGAGAAAAGTCTGGAAAATGACAAATTCTCATTCAACCCTAGAACTGAGTTGTCTGGATGCTAATGGAAGGCAAAGGAAGTCTAGAGAGGAAATGGACACATCACATGCCAGGTGAGAACCAATGGCAGCTTGGACAGGTATCAAGGAGTAAAGAAGGGATGAAGGGATTAGTCTGGAACATATTCATGGGCAAGATCGGCAACATGTTGATCTGTAGGATAGGATTTTAGAAGAAGAGACCAACATGTCAGCTGTTACTTTGATTTGGGGCTCTACAAATCTTGATAGCTAAAAGAAATATTCTTTGGCTGGGAAGATTCTGACAAAAACAGGTTTAGAAGCTAAAAAAGAAAAAGAAAGAAAGAATTCATTTCTGAGTCTGTTAAATTTAAGATGACGTTTCAAATGCAAACTTAAACATTGATTTGAAGTATGATTTATGAACCTCATGTTCAAAGAAAGAAAGGCCAAAGATTCAAATTTAAGAATGTAGCTGGCTGAGTCTTTCATGAAGCCATATTTCTAGATATAATATGTAAAAGCAATCATGGAGAATCTCAACTTAATACCTGTTAAAGGAAAGAAAGAAGCCACGTTGAGCAGATGCAGAGCTTGAACTATAATCCAACAGAGGACTTTTAAATACAGAATAAGCCTCCAGAAGTCTTTCGAGTTAGAGAAGAAGGCAGGTATCCAAGAGCCATCATTTGGCTTGGCCATTAACTGTTAGATATCCTATGAAAGAGGAGTGACCTTGGGTGTGGTGGCTCTCTTATGGTGAGGCAATCCCTGAAAGTTTCTGGACATCCCATAATTGCCTGTAGGACAGCCCTGCAACAGCTGGTAAAAGGGCCCTTTCCTTCTGGAACAGCACATTCCTAGTGTCCACACCACTGCTACCCAGTTGTTATGTAGAAAATGAATAAAATAACATCAACTCATGTTAGTTACTAAATGAGGTTATCTTGAGAAAATAGATAGAAAAGCTTAGGATGCCCCAGACAATATCCAATAACTATGTGACAAGCAGAAACAATCCCCCCAACTCAGGCCTAGACTCTGTAATTAAAGATAAAGTACAAGCTTCAGCTCCTGGGAGGTCCTAGGACTTTCTAAGTTGATGGCAAACAAAAGTGCTTATATCATCTGAGGCTTCTCTGAACAGAGAAGAATGAAAACAGAAATAATAAGGTATCTTCTTGATCTTCTTGGAATATGTAATTTGAAGAAATTAAAATATCAAAAGTTGACTTCTGTGTCTATTTTTTTCCATAATAGAAATAGTGATCATATCCAAAGAGACCATGGGAGGTCTGGCACATTCTAGTGAGAGAGATATGTCAGAATCCTATGCAATTAAATATCGGCAACTCTTGTTTCGTTTCTATTTCTCACTGACTAGATTAGGGAAGACTTCATCTGGACCAGTGCTGGACCACCCTCAGGCTCCTAGCAAAGGCGTTCCTGGGTTTACTTCTTTTGTTTTCCCCTTGTATATCTACATCTCATTTCTAGCTCTTCACAAATTTGCTTTCCTACATTCCTGGACAATATCTGGACTTCTTGGCTTCATAATGTGTCATACCAATCCAAAGAAACCAAACCCGACATTATTTGGAGCCCTTAATGCCACTGCTGCTCCCTCTTTGAAGGTCAGATAGTCAATGATAGGTCTCCTGCGGGGTTTCAGACCATAATCACAGGGGCTGCGTCTCTTGAGCACCTCTTGTCCACAGTTAATGGAGTGCTGCAGTGGTCACAGCTACAGCTTGGGAGTCAGTAAAATCCCGGGGAGGGCAGACCGTCTGGTGGGGCTTTCAGTGTTATTCCACGAGCTTTAAAACCAATGTCAAAATCAAACCACTGGGAGAATTCCACCCATGCTTGTGGATTTCAACGATAGAAGAAACTTTGAAATAGAATTTAATATGTAGATGTAAAACTAAAAAAAATAGTAGGATTGAAGCTATGTTGCTGAAATAATTTTGTTATCATGTCCATTTACATTCTCTTTGAATAATAAAGAGTTGCCTCAGTTTTAGAAGCAAGCTATATTTTACGGGGCTTATGTCATGCTGGCTTTCCTCATTATCTCTTCTCAGACAAGTTCCATTGTTGACTTTCTAATGCTTTACCACAGAGCTGGCAATTCTGGTTCTAAGTCCCTGCACCACCTTAGCCTTCCTTTCCTGCTCAATCCTGCTCTTCCACTTTTACCTTCCCCTTCCCATAGGTTCCCCAAAGGAGGCCCCACTCTGCCATCCACATTCATACCCCTCCCCACCCTTGCATCTGACTGAGTTCCTGACTGATTCAGCAAAGATAAAGGAGGGCAAATATCGTGGCAGGAATTCTAAGCATCTGCATTAAGGGGGCCTGGAAATCTCTCTGGTCTGTGAGCTTTTGCGGTGCATTGCAATCAGGTAAGTAGTCCCTGCTGGAAAAGCCTCATAGAGAAAACATGAAAAGGAATGGGCCTGGGATGGGGAATCCAGGGGAAAGAGGCCACATTGTGCCAGCACACAGGCTGCACCTTCTGCTGCTGCTTCACATTCACACAAAGAGAATAGGAAGGGTCACAGTAGCAAATGGCAATAACATCAAGGAGGACAAAACTGCATCTCCATCCTTGGTCCCCAAGCACTCAGCTTGTACCCTCTTCTCTTTTATTCATCCACAGATAGTCTCCTCCCCGTGGGTTCCTGGCCTGAATTCCCTTCCGGACTCTGCTTTGTTCATGCTAGCTACTTCCCCACAGCTCCCCTGAAGCTCCACTGGAGACGGAAATCAGCATCCTTTCCCCAGGATCCCCTCTCCTCCGGTTACTGATAAGCATCTGAGCAGCACTTCTTATATCCCTTGAGCTTTCTAAAGACTCTCTAACTCTCTTCATTTTAGCCACATTTCTTTCAGGTCTTTCTATGAAGTGCCAGACACGGCCCCATGTCTGCGACATGATAATCGTTCTTGGAAAGAGACTGAAAACATAGCATTGTCCTGGCAAACATTGAGATAAAAGTAGAGTTGAAAGAATAAATAAGAAATGCAGAGAAATCTGAGTGCTTGAAAAGACAAGCAACAGCAAAGACCCCCAAAAAAATCAAAAACCAAGAGTGACTATACCCAGACTCCCCTGTACTTATCTCCGTTCCAGTTTTAGCAGCAATAGTCTCATGAATTTGCACAAGTAAAACCATAGGAATATTTCGACACATGGTTTTCCTAAATAAGCCGCAGTTCCCTTTGTAATGTCCCAGTACCAGAGAACTATGATGCCAGGAGAAATAGTGTTCTGTGTCACTACTTTGGCAGGGAGTATCATGTTTGGTTTGTTTTTTCCTGGGCAAAATAAGCTGATGTTGATTGCGTTATCTGTTTACTCCAGTTTCTCTAAGAATACCCAAGTTGTCAGGTCACCAACAATCACTGTAGACATAGAATATTAAAAAAATTTTGCACTTTGTGATCAATAAAGAGACTATATGATTTGATTTTTTTATAATCTAAGCCTATAATAGGGCACAATTCTGTGATACTCAGTAATCTCATTCATTATAACGCAAAGTAGCATGATAACTACATTAAGCCACAGTGCTTCCTTTGACAATGATCTTTTAACAAGAGACAACAAGGAACTGGAGCAGCCTAAATGTCCATCAGCCAGTGAATGGAAAGCATAAACGTGCTCCATACAAACAGCAGAATCTTAGTCAGCCATAAAAATGTATGGAATTTGCAGCAAAATAAAAAAAGACAAAAACTTCATATTCACCCTTATGCAGACCCTACCTTATAACGTATGTAAATAGGTATGCATGGATGTGGGAGGAGCCTGGAGTGTGAGAAAGGAGACCAGGGGAGAGTAAAGGGAGGTGCAAAGGAAGGTAGACCTGCAAAAAAGCCACAGCTGCAGAACCACGGTTCCCGCCTCAAAGACAGCAAGAGAGAGTCGTTCTGGAGACGGTGACTGTGGCCAGGAACACAGCGTCGGGTCTACCAACGTCCAGGTCTCAACATGGCAGCGGTTTCATGCAGTTTATATAGTAACAGAAGGAACAGAGACAGCCATGAATCAGCGCACTTTTCAGATTGATGGAAATGTTAAGTAGGCAGTTATAGTAAAACGGAGAAGTCTCAGCTACAGGTTTCAGGTGCTACCTAATGGTAAAAAAAAAAACTTTAATTTTATTAAATTGATACATTCTTTTTTTTTTTTTTTTTTTTTTTTACTTGTTAGTGATGGCATGTTAGGTCTGACAGAGATGTTGCAAAGGAGTGACTGTTTAGGGGGCTAAAGCTCGCCCGGGATAAATTGCACTTTGCCCAAACTCACATTATTCTAACCTTTCCTCAAGCTTTGAGAAAGTTTCTGTTTAGAATCACAGCTTCTTTCTGGAACTTGCTTTCATAGGACACATGTGACGTGCAGGTGGGAAAGAGACAGGTGGGGTGACACAGAAGGCCCATGGGGGGTCCAGAAGGTAGCAGAGGAGACTCTGCTAAGACAGACTTTATTAATTTTCAAATGCTACAATAACATCTAATACCTTGTATGGTAATAAAAATAAAATAAAATATATTTATCCCCAAATATAACATCTAGTATTCTAAAAATACTCCAAACACAAATAAAAATATGATTTATTTTTAGTAGAAAAGTGTTTTCAGTACCTTTCCTTCATTTTTCCTGACTGTTTTGGGGCCCTAAATACCCAAATGAGCCCTTCAGAAAGGAAAACGATTATAGTATGTTTATTCTTAGCAAGATATGAAAATATCTCTCCTTGTAAAATATCTAGACTTTAGAAAAGCTGAAAATAAACGCTGTTAAAATCTGAATAAGTTGGAGACTAGCTTGGCCGTTCACGGGCCCTCAAGTCACAGAACAATGAGTCTTCTATAGAAGTTGATCCTGGCCAGGATCTGCACATTCCCCAGAGGCAGGGATTTTACAATGTCCTTGGAATCTGACTAGGCACATATCCGATGGATATATTTACAGAAGAGAGCCCATGCCTGCGGTTGACATTATTGTGGGAGAGAAAATGACTACTCATGTCAACTGCTGAGATGTTTAATATGGTAATCTGAGTTCGGAGAGCCAGACAGCAAGTTCTGCTAACGGCTGCATTCTGGGGTTCTTGTTTCAAAACTGATTCTATCTCAAGAAGGCTTGATTTGCTGTGAGGAAACAGCTTGTTTTTCTTGGGTGAACTTGATTCTCTATGCCTGAAGGTGGGATAAATGGCTAAAGTGAGCATTTCAGGTGGTATCCCCATGAAAGCTGTCAAGAATACTTTTTTCACTTGGTGTAGTAGAAAGTTTGTTTTGTTTCTTTTTCCTCATATAGCTAATCTGAAGCCAGGGTATGTTATTCTGATATGGGGGGTTCATGTTTTTTCCAAGTGACAATAGCTCCACAATGACATAGGAATTCTCTGGTTTCTGTTTTCTTTCAAGCGACATCTAGCCAGCTGTTCCCCAATCACAACTGCAGACTTTCTGACCTGAATCAGAGCCCCATTTGCCGCTTTCCTTGCTGAGAACTAAAGCCATTGCATGTGTGAAGAAACTTTGAATTTGGGTTAAATGAGATACAACATGAAGAAATACTTGTTCTTTATACATGTTCCTCTGGTTTCGCAAGAGTGATACCAACCCTCAGAATGTTATGTCTATGGAATGTGTGATGATGCCCTTGTACAGCCAAGTCCTGATCTTGGAAAGTCTGGTACCCAGTCCAGATTTTCGTTATCACCAGGTAACAAAGGTGGCCCCACTGCTAGCTGGCCAAGCAGAAGGCCAACAGTAAGCCTTGCCCATCTTAGCTGAGCTTGATGTTCTAACACTTGTCATTATCTGCCTTTTAGGGGATTTCAGACCTTCAGTTGCTGACAGAGCAGATTGTTTCCTAAATCCTACATCGAATTATGTATTTCTTAAAATTATTGTTTATTCTGTCTCCTGCTTTCTCCAGGCGAAACAAAGCCTACTCCAGTTATTATCAAGTTTTCCTCAGATCTCCTTCAAGCTCCCCAAGTCTGCTTTAGTCTCTCTTTGTTTTAAATATAAAGCCTATATGAGATTAGAATGTATCAAAATCTTTGAAGGAATGGTTAAAGCAATATAGTACATGATCTCCAAAGACATGTTTTCTATACGATCATGTGATTGATGGTAGTGTTTTCTTAAAATCCTGATAGATCAATGACATTCAGACTTTTGAAAGTCATCACAGTCTTTCTTTTTTCTTTGGGAAGATCGGTTAGGGTCTTCATAAAGATCTGCATGCCAGCCCTGAGATGCAGGACCAGGTGCAGGGTGGATTTTTTCTGGATGTTGTAATCGGAGAGAGTGTGGCCATCTTCCAGCTGCTTTCCCGCAGGGTGCTCTCTTTGTCCTGGATATAGGCCTTGACATTCTCGATGGTGTCACTGGGCTCCACCTCCAGGGTGATGGTCTTGCCAGTCAGGGTCTTCACAAAGATTTGCATTTTGACCTGCTTACGAATGTGATAAGACCACAAAACGTTGAGTGCATAGAAACACCAAGATGTGAGGGCCTCAAACCACACAAAGCCTCTCGTCACTCATCACAGTCTTTCTAATTCTGGAATCATAAGTTAAAATCTAATTCATATTTTAAAAGAATAAGCAATTAGTAACACTGTGTGTGTACACATGCATACGTGCGTGCGTGCGTGTGTGTGTGTGTGTGTGTGTGTAGGTCAGAGGAATTTGCAGGAGTCATTTTCTTCTTCTACCATGTGGGTCCTACAGGCCTCAAAGCATTAGAGGCAGGCTTTTTCCTGTCCTGTAGGCCTTGAGGTACAGGCCCTGAGATAATTTTGTCCCAACAACCTGTGTGACTTACACATTAACCATAGTATTTCACTTGGCTATGCTACTCTGTGTTGTATGAGATTCAGTTTGTTCATTGATGCTTCCTTAGAAACCCTCTTTTCTTTGCACAATATTTGATCTCACCATTCATTAGACAATCAAATAACCTCACCAAAATAACATGACTAGGGGCCAGGTTACAACAAAAATGAAAACAAAAAGCTTTAAAAATTCTATTTATGCTACAAATAATATTATACAGACTCAAAATTCATATTTAAGAATATATGTATATAAAAATACATGCATACAGTAACAATTGAACAAAAAGGGCATGAATTTGAAGTGGAGTATGGAGAGATATATGGGAGGACTTAGAGGGAAGAAAGGCAAGAAAAAATGTTATAATTTAAAATAAAATGACAGTTTCAAAAGTAAATCAAAAGAAAAGAAAAAAATCTATGTATGTGTAATAAATCCAGTAGGTCCAGTTTAGGGCCACTGAAAATCGAGAAGCATCACATCTTGAAACACAGAGTAATGAGAACAGCCCTCAACACTGTAGCAACAGGGAGCTTAAAAGTCCACCTTTTATGCATTGTTGATGTGGTGACTATGAAAGTGTAGAGCTCAGAGAACCTGGGCCACTAATCAAATGTTAACAAGCATCAATTTCTTTGTAGGAACACTTTAATAACTTAAATATGACAACCATTTGTGTGTGAGAGAGAAAAGGAAATATGTAAATATAGGAACATGGAATAAAAATGTAAACCAGCTGAGAATTCCCTTCCTAAATGGCATGAACTGTATGTATCATGCAGACCAGCTCATCTCTAGCTGCTTTGAAAGCAGCGAGTCCCATGGGAGCCACCATTGACATGTGGCCCACTGTCCAGTTCCGGCCAGCTCCCCATTCTTCTCAGTGTCTTCCTTCTGTCACTCTGCCATCATTCATATTGGTTTATGGCCTGTTCACATAAAATCCTGGTATCTGCAGATACATAGATAATCTGATTTCCACAAGTTTAAATGGCTTCTTTCACTTTTCAGAACAGGTACTTGTTATATAATAAACTGTCAATATTTGATGCAGACTTTCTTCCTATCCCCACCCACTCCAGACCAATCACTCTTAAATAGCTGAGGTAACCCACATTAAAGTTCCCAACATATTTAATCACTGGACCCTTCCCCAAAGAGTAAGAGATTTGTGTACCAGTCAAAACAAGGTGTATGTTGTGTTAATAAACAACAGCCAAGTCTCAACAGCTTAAATAAATAAATTAGTTCTTAGCTAGGTTGCAATGTTCAGTGCCAACTGACATTTGCTCTTTGCACATAGTACAATTGTTTCTACATGGCTTTTACCCAAGGCCTGGTTCACAGAGGCTCCCTCTGATGCATGTTGCCACGATTACAGAAGAAAGGAATGTGAAGGTGGTGCTGCCCAGGATCAAATGTCACTTCGTATCACATTTCATGGTTAGAGCAACTCCCATGGCCACAGATTAAGCTATCAGTGTAGAAAGTAAGTGTTCCTACAGAGAGGAGCACACAGGCTTTCAACAAGAAGGTCTCCCATCCTGATAACGCAGAACAGAAGGCAATCTGTGAGAGAAAAGATCTCAACAGCAAGTAAGAGGTGGTCATGACCTAACTAAACATAGAAGTTTATATCTCTCATAACTTGACTCTTGCGTAGAGTTCCTAGAAATGGTAGAAACCTGGCCATGAGCTGTCAGATAACTAAGGCAACGAAGAGAGCAATTAAAGTCATATTATCGCCATCACGATGAATGAAGGCTAGAGAAATGCACAGCCCCTGACAGGAGGAGAGGGGCTTGCTACCTCCCTGGGTGCTCGTCAAATGTTGTAACAACACACCCAGAGGTTGATTCCTTCTCATTATGTGTCTGTTTCTCTAGACAGAGCACAATGACCCACACTTATGCTTTCCTTTCACTAGGAAAGACATTCAGACTGCTGACAGGTGCCCACCATCACTGCGCCCTCTTACACAGACGACTGACAAGTGCCAACCATCACTGCGCTCTCTTACATAGACCATTGACAAGTGCCCACTGTCACTGTGTGCCCACAGTCACTGCGCCCTCTTACAGACCGTTGACAGATGCCCACCATCACTGCGCCCTCTCAAACACCACTGACAAGTACCCACC